>NC_044501.1:32432989-32572989 GCF_902362185.1 Chanos chanos | reverse complement strand
GTAGGCACAACTGGACAAGAGCCTTTGTTTGACTTGAATATCTGTTTGACATTCAGTCTGCACTGGGCTGCAGACAGTACTGGGGAACACTCCCATTCTTCAGCAGGCCCAGTTAAAAGAGTCTTTCTCCTGCATCACTCTCAAAATGCAACAAGCGAGGAACGGGGTCTTAAGAACCATGGGAACATAACACTGATGCAACTTCATGGCCAAGACCTGACGCAGATCTCACCAAAATAAAGAAAAGAAACAACCTTTCTCTACCCCCCAGGGGAATCACTCTCTCAGGCCACCAGCCAGGGTGTGACTCCCTTTGGATGATGAGAGAAAAAGACAAAAAAAAAAAAAAAATCAGATTTAGAAACACGTTTTAAGTGAGTAAGACCAACAGCAAGTTAGTGTTTGTTTCTTTGTTTGCTTTTTTTTTTTTTTTTTTTTGCAGAAGCCATAGGTTTTTAGACCACATCACAATTCATTATGTATCTTTACATATAGTTTCATATTGTACTCATGCAGTTTTGAGGAGAGATGTATAGAAGAAGCACAGATGGAGTCTTTAGTCTTTTTTTTTTCTTTTTGAGCTGGTAGTATGGCATGATGAGTGAGAGTAAGTTCCGCATGGACGCACACACACACACCCACCCAACACACATCTATGCCTGTCCTGATCTGTCCATTGCCTCCTCCTCCTTCATTTTTTCCTTCTCTTCCACCTCTCTTTTTGTCCCCGTTAGTCCGTTTTGGCTTCCATTCTCATTCCAGGAGCTCTGGCCATGCAAGTGACTGGGGAAACAAGCCCCCTTGTGTGCAGTTGTCTTTTGCTTGGTCAAGTGCCTGAACCTCACAGCACCAGTTCAGTGAGAAATGACACACGTTTCTGTGACCGCACAAGGTGAGTAGAAGCAGCTACACATTGACTTCATGACCTTGCTCTTTTTCATGTACGCACAAATATATATATATATATATATATATACTCATTTAATTTATATTTTCAATTAAAAAAACTATAAATACAAAAAAAATGAAGCATTATTTACAAACTCCATGCGTTTGAGTTAGATTGATCACTGCAAGAAAAACACACAGAAAAAAGGATATGGTCAAATATGGGGTAAGAAATCTGACGCTTCTACTCAGACTTTGAGACATTTAACACCACCACTGTGTTGGGTCGATTTGATCGTGTGATCAAATAATACAACACCCATGCAATTGTTTTTGGACAAAGCTGTGTAAAGTATCTGTAACCACAGATAAACGTTTCACAAAGGCCAAGGTGGCCTTCATTACTTACCTTCTGCCAGCAGCCAGGCATTGGTAATCCATCTGGACCCTGTTAAAGAACAAACAGTACAAGAAACACAAGTCATTAACTCTCCTAATTTGTTTATGGGTTACAGTCTATAATTTCAGCTGGTGTGTTTCTTTTGTGCGTCTTTTCTGAAGTACACACAGGAAGCTTGCAGGATGAGAGATTTTTTATGCATATATTTCTGAATATTTCAACTGGTTTGAAAGTAAACTGGACACTTCAGCTTGCAGCTGATGTATAAGGAATAAATTATCCATGCAAGTGATTCAAATGAATTTTCATGTCTTTTGTGTAATCAGTGACAAATGACGCATGCAGTGACGCTATTCAGTTAGGTCATACTCAGCTCTTTACCCCTAAATTTGTTCCCTTAGTAAATGTTTTTAATTTTGTTTGCTTAAGATCTTTGATCTCTGTGAGACAACTCCTCCCGCACTGAATGCACACAAATCATTTTCAGAGACCGATGGCAAACAAAAAGACATGTAAATTATACGAAACCGGTTCACCCATTAGACATGTTTGTTTAAGTGTCTGTCATGCAGTTTGGAATGAAGAAAACTCCCTCATGCAGTAGGCTGATGAACATCAACTCCCTTCACAGTTAAGTATTTACTTGCTAAAAACCGATCCACGAAGACACATTTTGCTCTTCATAATTACAATTTCAGTTACATTTCATGAGCGCACACCAAACAAAGGCAGAGATAACAAAAAGTGTCAAATATGAGCTCTATATGATTCCAGAATATGATTCTTGAAGACTTTAACTTCTCCATTTTCTTCTTATTGCTGGTGCCCAATTGGAACAGAGTAGGAGTAAATGGGATATGAGTAGGTTAAAAGACTAGACTAGGGACAAGACACATGCTGCCACTGCACTGAGTTTGCTGTTAGAAAATTCATCAGAGAGTCTAGTGGCACTATGCATAATAGCAGAAGCACAGCGGTTAATGTGTGCTCAGGAACTTGGACAGAACATGGGATAATTGGTAGGAGAAACAGCCCATTTGAGTGAATCTACCAAGGAAAATTAGAGAGGAAGGAAAATGAATCCATTAAGAGGGAATGTTGCAAAGGAGGATATTAAGAGTGCTTAAGGAGCTCCTCTTAAGGCCTCTTGTAACTGTCATTACTACATCCAGGCTTTTGGTTAGATTAAATATATGCTTGACTTTGTGAAGGTAAATACATGAACTTTTAACTGAACAGAGCCTCTAGCACAATATGTTATTGGGGAAAATGTGAAATGTGTATATTTTTCTTTTTTTTTTTTTTTCCTTTGCTAAATGTGATAAGCATAAAATGTGAAAAACGTAAACTGATTTAGCATCTGCTGGTGGGTGGGTCATGCAGAATGGACAGGGAGGGACAGTGGATGCCTGTCCCATCGTCCATTCATAAGCCATGCGTGGAGAGGGGAGTGCTAAGCTGCGTGGAGAGGGGAGTGCTAAACTGAGTGCGTATGGCGGGTGGGGTATGGCTGGAGCGAGAGCAGAGGCATGCATGGGAAAGGAAGGAAAAGAGAATACTGTACCAATTGGCACGGGGCATCCAGCCCATCCAGCCCAGGCTGGCCTGGCTCACCTTTTTCACCCTTAAAGCCCCGGAAACCCTGTTTGTAAAGATGATACTGGGAGTGTTACTGGGATAGAGGCTGCAGGCGCCCCACCGGCCTCTTTCTCAGAGGGCACGGCTCTGGGCAGAGAGGAGTGGCCCAGTGGTCCGCTGGCAATCCCCCGTGTGAATTTTTCGTCTAGAGTGTGAAATTAACTGAAGGGACAATGACCCCGGTCCTTTTGGCCTTGCCAATTTTTACTCAGTGATTCCATGGTGTTAAATATAAATGGACAGATTATAATGTTCTTTGCACGCTACAGCAGCTATACTGCAGTTTAAGATGGTTTAGGGGTGCCTGGGGGAACCAGGTTGGCTGCCAGCTGGGCAACTCCTCCCTTCGGGAAGTCCGCCTTCTTACGTCACAAGCCGGTTTCCAGCTCTCAACTAGGACATACCAATGGGCAGGGTGCATCTAATCCGGGGGCACCCTGTTCTCCTTTCTCCCCCTTAGGCCCTTTTTTGCCCTTCTTTCCCTTCTCCCCCTGTGAACACAATAGCTTGATCAGCAGAGGAATTACCTGCTCAAAAAGGAAAAGTGCATATTCTTTAACACCAACGAGGACAACAAATGAGTTGTTTTTTTGAACTGATTTCCTTTGAGAATTATTCCAGTAGTTTCTTTTTCTCTCTCTCTCTTTTTTTTAATAGAGCTATGTGTCCTTGTTTTGCAGTGGTCATCAAACAAAATTTGCAAAAAAGGGAACGTCACAATAAGATTTATGAGAAATATAGAACAGATCATTATTAAAAATGACATTAAACTAGTTTATGGAAAAGCTTTGATATAACAGACCACACACAAACATTTTCATGGTTACCTAGTTGAGACAGTACATAGGGACTATTAGAAGGAAGGATTAAAAGGAAAGCTATCACCTAATGAGGAAGACGAGAAGTAAGTTAGGTAAGGGTGGTACCAGAAAGGAGCAATCAGGACAAGGAGAATTCCTTATTGGATGGAGGGTACAGGAGAGAGCTCACAGGGATCTCAGAGGGCACAAAGGAAGAGAAAGGAAGAATGACAGGGAAAACACCCACAGAGCACATCTTGCTGCATCCAGAAAGGCACACAGTGAAAAAAATACCCACTATTCCCCCAACGTATAGCAACAGGAGAACATCAGGTGCTCTATAAAGGAAAGGTTTTTTTTTTTTTTTTTTTTTTTTTTACAAATCTTAGACTCTTAGTTTTTCAACATTATGCTTTTACTTTGAAATAAGTGTTTGATGAATTTCATGGTCTGTGACAGCCTGGTTTCAAGATTTTAAAAGTTAGCTTCTTCCTTTCTTCCTCCTGGGAAAGCATGATATGAATTTATTAATACTGGGCCAGATCAAACCTCGGCTCCATATCTTCCCATTTTTCCAGCTATGGATGACACCATAATTGCTAGCATTTTGAAATTCAGCTGTCACAGTTCAAGAAATGCAACAAACATCCACTGAATTGTTTTAATCTACGAAAACAATGGTGAACCTTTCCTTTAATGAACAACCAAACAAAGGCACAATGCAGATTAGGCGACCACAAAGGAGTTATTTTTCACACTAAAAGCATGTTCACCCTTCTGATGGTTAGTGCATTTGCAGGGTCTAGACTGATTTTAGACTGCATTTGGTCAGACAACAATGGGAAAACTTGAATGAAAAGTGAGATGAAGATGGGAGTAGAATAGACGTACAACAGCAGACAGTTTTAAAACAAAATGAGATGACATGTGGATAACTGCATGTAGTTGTTTTTTAGGAAAACCTACAGTTCTTATGGAAAGATGCAACTGAGCATGTCAGCATCAACTGAGCATGTCAGCACCAAACTGTCAAACAAAATTAGCATTGTAGGCCATTTTGTGAAGGACATGTTTGCTCAGTATCATGTCATGGTATCTGTTATGGTTGAACAGTAGTTTCCTATTTCGTAAGATGAAAATTTAACTTTTCATCAAATGAGATCTTATTTCATGTGATGCCGACTGAGGTATTAAGACTGATGTTTGTGGAAGCTCTTATGAGGTCAGGCAAGCAGATTCCATGACATTTTAAAGAATACAATACTGGCCAATGCCAGCCAGGTCTATAACAGACAGTTTGCACAAATTGAAATGGTAAACATCATGCATAATGAAAAGTGAAACCAAGTTTTCACAGCAACCACCTGCTGTCAATGGACTATCTCTGAACTATTAGTTGGTTTAAGACTTAATAGATTCAAATATGAGTTTTAAAATCAAAATGGAATTTGAATCAAATGGTAATGGAATGATGATGCGATAGTGAGTAGTGAATTGCAGAAATCTGCATTACGAAGATTGTATGAAAAGTACTTTGGCTTATCCTGGAAAAAGTAAAATTTTGAGACCAGTATCCAGGCTTTATGACTCTCAGCGAAAAATTTAAAAAACAAAACGAAACCAAAAAAAAACTTTCAAATTTTTTTTCTTGAAAACTGACAATGCAAATGAGTGCCATTGTATTGCCCTTGCAGTCTATTACGATTATCAAAAAATGGCCTTGCTTGTAATATTAGGCTAAGTGTATTATGAGCCCTCCCTCAACCGATTGCCTCTTAGCTAAACTGTCATGGTCCATTGACACCAGTCTGTCTAGAAAATGAGTGAGGGACTGATTTTCCAAAGCAACGTATCTCGGTTACAGTCACCTTTTCTCCTCTTTCCCCCTGGTCGCCCTTCTCTCCCCTTAAGCCTGGCAACCCCTGCAAAATACAACTCCAGTTCATTACACATGTTCAAGAGTCTATTTGCTGTGGGGTGCATATTGATCAGTAGACAGAACACTGCAAACAGCAAACACCCCTGAGGGAAAACGTAACTGCCCCACTGGCAGGATGTGTGTATGAAGTGGGAGAAGATGAACAAACCCATTCTACAACAAAATACCAAATGACATGTCAACTCACGTCCAACCCAGGTGTTCCAGGAGCTCCCTAATAAAAAGATGAAAAACAACAGTCAAATTCTGTCAAAAAAGTAAGGAAATAAATCCACAATTTAGACCAACTGTAAAAGCATATGTAAGCTAACTAAATCTCTGATGCAGTGTTCCTGGATATGTTGTTTATTTACTTTCAGTACGTCAGAGAACAGATTCAAAACTGTTGGATGTTCTATTAACTCACAGTTGGTCCATATGGTCCTCTAGGGCCAGGTTCACCTGAAGGACCTCTCTCACCCTGTGACAAGTACATGGAAGATCACTAAACCTGAAGCTAATCTTTATTTATATTAAAGTGTTTATTTACAGTACAACTTGAAACACCTTTCATGGGTCAATCCTTTTGAGTCCTATTAGAATGAACTGAAACCACCTAACTGCACTTTAATGGTTGGCTTGCAATCACAAGACTGTGAAAATTTCAAAATGGCAGGTTTTGCAATTTACAACACGCTCAGTTCAAAAGTGTGCTATAATTGATCCAGGAAAGGTGCAGCAAACTTGTCTACAATGAGAAAGGAGTATTTTGTGCATGTTTGTAAGAAATAGCCATACTCATGTAAAGATTTGCTATGGTTAGCTGGCTGAAGGACATAATAGCTTCAAATTAAGCTTATTGTACAAGATGACAGGTAGGTGTAGAATACAGAAAAATAGGGATCGGGTTTGTCTGTTCTAATTTTCTTCTGGTGGTGCTATTTATCGTTGTTCATGTATGTCTTTGAAGTATGGTTTCAGAATATACAAAGGAGAAAGTTGTACTAACAATAAACCAAATCTTGGACATGTAGCCAGTTAACTCTACCAAATGTTGCTGATTGCCTAAGAGCGTCGTTTAAAAATGTTTCAGCCTCTCACAAGCCTTTTAAACAGGATGAACCATATTACTGACTTCAATAATAATACAGCCAGTGACTATGATTGAATATCCACTTGCTGTAAAAGTGTAGGCTCAAGTAAGTAGTGTCTGCTCATTTACTCATCTTTCAGTTTTTCAAACTTACTCTGTCTCCCTTAGGACCCGCTGGACCAGGAGCACCTACTGGTCCATCCATTCCCTGCAGAAAAGACATGCAGATCATAGGAATTCTTCTTTAATGTGTAAACCATCTCTTTCAACATGCCACCGTGAAAGATAAATCACTTCTCCTCCAGCCCTTCTATGTGAAAGTAAATCCAACTTCAGAAAAGTTGGTTTCATGAGACACTGGCTGTGGTATGTATCAATTTGCTAAAGATAGGAGGGATCTAAGAGTCCCTTCCCTGCAAGTTAAATCTTGAAGTCTTTTCCTTGCTCAGCAACGCATAAACTTGACATTTCTATGTGTAAATGCACAGAGAGACACACTGACAACAATGAATGACATTTTGTTAATGTATGAGTGAAGGTTAATAAAGTGTTAATTTCATACTCATCAATAGACAGGGGTATGGACATAAATCTTTTTGAAAGATACTTCATCTTTTTTTTGGATGAATGTGTCTCCTATGAAAACAGTAAACTCATAGCCCAACCACAGTAGATTTTTTTGGACTTCACCCAGTCTGGGGGGCTGAGTGATTGATTTGACCATGAGGATGTGGGTCAAACTAAGGGCAGAGGTTTGTGGTTGGATGGCTGAAGCTGAACCATGTGAAACTCACCCTGATTCCCGGCTTGCCGTCTAAGCCAGATGCTCCCTGTACAGTTATGGAGGTATGAGTGACATGAACACGGGGATTAGTACATGATGAACACAGTGAAACAGACACAAATTGTCAAAGTTGTTAACAGAAAAGTGACAAAAAGTAGACAGAGAGAACAAAAACCTCTAAAAGAACACACACAAGGATGTTTTGAAGAGCAAGACAGGTCAGGTTGATAGATGTAGAGAGAACGTGAAGGGTAGAGACACACATAATCACACGCACAAATGAGCCCACAGATTTGGACTGGAGGTTGGAGGGTCAGGTGAAAAGGAGGCAAGTTCAGAGATGAAAAAGGTGAGATCCCAGGCTGCACGGCCATTGTGTACTTACGGGGAGGCCTAGGGGTCCTCTGTCACCCTTGTGCCCTGGCTCCCCACGCACTCCTTTTAGACCATGCAACCCTGGTTCCCCCTAAATGCAGAAGTAGCAAAAGTTGTCTTAAGGATTGGGAGATCTATGCAAGGTAGGTGGTTAAAGTTCACTGGAGGAAGACACATATGACTCAACCCAGATTCAATCTGTAGCCCATTTTTACAGATTCTAAGTGTCTGGATAGGATAGGTTTCAACGATTAGATAGTAACTTGATACAACCTCCTGATTGGCTTAACTGTATGTCTGCCAAGTCACTTAAACCACCTCCAGTAATCTTGAGGGGCTGTTAGAGGGGTTGAGGGAAAGAGGTTAAGGAATGCCTCTGCACTGGGCCATGGGGACCTGCCACAATCTTTGGAGCATAAAATAAGACCCATGGCTCATATTTTTATTGCTTTGGCCATGGGAAGTTGCAATATGCAACTTTTCAGCACTTTTTTATTATGAAAGGTGCTTGATTTGGGTAATTAGGTAATGGTACACAAACTAAATTAAGTTTAAGTGTCACTAAAGTTAAAAGATACAGGTGAGCATGTAGCATTAAATAAAGCAGTAGGTTACTCTTTCATGTTATACCAATTTACCTTTGGTCCAGGAAAGCCATGAGGACCCTGCAAATCACAAATAATTAAAGATTCATCATTAAACTCATGTATTTCTTTGAGTAGGCTGGTATGTTAGCTTTTGGTTAAGACCTGTGAGACACAACACAGGGATAAGGTTTCTTGTTACATCATAGACAGAGAGAATTACACCAGTTGAAAGGACTGTGGATGGGATGGGTAAAGGTTCATAGGAGTGGCTGCCATTGTCAAGACATCTGACTCTGCTTGTTATGTAACCTTCAGATGCTTGATTAATTGTTTCAGGATACCTTCAGGTAGGATTTACTGAAACTAATGCTATCTTCAAGAAGTTTCAACAAATCAATATTTTTTCCCAGTCATTTAATAATAGAATCAAAAAACCTATAATGAGAGGAACGGGTGCCTTATGCAAATACTACTGAGATATGCTGTTTGGACATTTGTCCTGAGCTTGGGTTGATAATTTAATACGTGTGCAAGCTCTGATTCTCTATTACACATAAAAGAAAATGACATTTCCAAGTTAGAGTTTTTCAATGCAATCTTAAAGTCTCTATGTATACAGTGAAATCACCAAACTATAAGGTGTACTTTATTGCACTGAATTCTTCTTATCCTGACATTACCATAGGTCCTGGGGGGCCATGTGGTCCAGGTGGTCCAGGTGGGCCTATGATCTATTATGCGGGAGACAGAATCCAGTTAATCACAGCAACCTCATTATGTTCCTGTATTTCCGTGGCTGAACAAGGGTCAAGCAATTATACTTGTGACAGCTTATCATAGTTCTTGCAGAGATAATGCAGCGTGGAATTTCTAACCCGTTGACACATACACATTCTGTATCTGGTATGATGTTATGACTCCGAAAGCTTTTAATTATAGGCTGCAGACCGGTACAGCTTTTTTTTTTGTTTGGTTTGACATTCTCAAGGAACCATGTCATAAAAGGAAAAATGCAAATACTGGCTTCAGTACGTGTTTAATGATACGTTTCAGGTAGCACTGTAAAAAGCTGTCTTTCAATAGCATTTAGTGGGATTACAGTATAAGATGACATTTGCAACGAAAGAGGAAGTTCACTGTTAAGTTGTTATCATATATTGTTGATCAGACAACATTACAACAGGTGTTGCAGTAAATTTGAATGTCTCTCATACGTCCATGAGGTCTTTCTGGAGAGCAGCAGCGTGCAGTGAGGTATTTGCATGTGTGTATTTTGGGATTTTGTTTTGCTCTTGGCTGTACTTACCGATGGTCCCTGAGGACCAGGCAGGCCGGTGTCTCCTTTGTCTCCTTTCATACCATTTGTGCCCTAGGAAATTATAGACATGATAGAACTAAATCAAATACTGCAATAAACTATCATTTTACCCTTTTTACTTTGAGAACTAATTATTATTTTGGAAGAGATACGTGAGTCCAATATGCAGAGGCTCTCTTACCGGCAACCCGGACAAACCCTTTGCTCCTTTTTCTCCTGAAATTCCTGGAATTCCCATGTCACCTTTGGAACCTTTGTGACCCTGATAATGGAGAAAAGCCCCAGGAACATTTGGTTGTATTAAGGAATTTGTGTGCATTTGAATGATTTAGGCAGCAGATGTTGATACTTGGTATGCCTTACCCTTTCTCCATCTAATCCTGGAGGACCAGGAGGACCTCGATCACCCTGTGTGGGAGATGCAAATTAGCCTGTTTTATATAGGTTTTAAGGGTTGCATTAACAGTTTAGCAAGAGGATAGCAATTCGTATTCTCAAAGTGTATGTGGGAAAATAAAACAGACGTACAGAAATAAACACAGATCTTAACCCAGTTTTGCACCACTCAACGACTGCTGTGGTAAGCAGACTTTGAAAACATAAAAAAAAGGTTCTATGAAAAACCTTGACAAATAGTGACTGGGACTGAGTACATAGTTTGTACGGGGGAACGAAGTCAGCAAAAATCTGATTACCTTGGTACCCTGTGGTCCCATTGGTCCTGGAGGCCCAGGGGGACCCTAAACACACAATTCAAAGTTTAATTTTAAACTCTACATAACCGTCATGACCAATTACATAAACTTCGGTTGCATTATGCCATGTAGAAAGACACATGATAAGGAGTTACAATAGGGAAATAACAAAGCACATACATTAATATGAGGGGTTTGACAATATCGGTGTCAGTTACAATGACAGCGGTAGCTTCTGGACATAAAACATCCTGACAGCTCATGAGATCCTTGAAATAACTGAAACACTCACTCAAAACAGTTGGGCCACATTCTGGTGGTATTAAACATGCTTGATGATACAGTTAGATTTCTCTCATCTTGACTTGATTCAGTTACACTGAGACAGTGTAAGCTGATTGTCACATGACAGTTTTGTCTTTGGCATAGACCAAAGGCTTGTTTTTCATAACTTGCCTGAAACTTGCCTGAACTGTACTTTGCAACTGTACTTTGCCAGGTACTTTTATCTTAATGGCAACTAGTCAGATCTTAATATTCACTTATCACAGACGACAGCGTTTCACAAAACACAAGATGAACTGTTTTGAAACTCTAAAGACCCTGTGTCCTTGCATTTCACTTAAGCGTTGCTCCTCTGCAGGGTAGAGCTTATTGTCAGTGTAATCTTATAGCAGCAAGAACAGTCAGACAAAATGAACAGACAATGTCCTCTCAATGCTTTGACAATGTTAAGAGGATGTATGATGCAGTATTA
The DNA here is from genome assembly GCF_902362185.1 of Chanos chanos. Lineage (NCBI taxonomy): Eukaryota > Metazoa > Chordata > Actinopteri > Gonorynchiformes > Chanidae > Chanos > Chanos chanos. The sequence continues at coordinate 32,561,736 of NC_044501.1, read as the reverse complement.
GCAGGGGAGCACGTTCAATGGAAGGGCAAAGGTGGGTCCATGCTGGGCAAAAAGGGTGCAGCACTCATGTAACGCAGACAGGACAGGGAATGTATTACCGTCACTGTAATAGTGGTAATCTTCTGTAGGCGGCCGGGTGGGGAGGTGGGAGGGTAAAAGATAAGGTTACTCATTAACGCACGAGACAGACCTGTGTGTCAGCAGGTTTTTTTTTAATCTGATTTCCTTGGAGGACTAGTATTTGACCGACATTAACCTGCAGTACTATATTAATTCTACATGATTTATGAACAATAATTTCTATTGCACTCCCTGAAGGTTTTTGTCAGGTCAAAACTGACAAACTGAGAGAGATATATAAAAGATTAAAATGGCAATAGGTATTTTTGTCCATGCATAATGAGATGTCAACAACGTGACGAAAACACATATATAGCTGCCTCAAAGGTACGTGCTATCGATTAAGCAAATGTTTAAAGTGTGAAAAGTCACTGGGTCAAAGAACTGACAGCTGTTAAAGGCAATAAACATAAATTACAGAAATCCTTTTTTTGTAACCGAGTTATATGTAGCTGACTGCTGTGGCAATAAAATGGTAGTCACATTCAGCTGATCTTAAATTGTCTAGCATAATTGAATCAGTAATTCTTACTGAATAGGCTCATAACCATTACCGACCTGAAGTGCTTCTTGGATATTTCCATTGTAGTCTATAATTTCAGTCGTACCCTGGTCACCTTTCTGTCCAGGTGGGCCCTAAAATAGGATAGCAACATAATTTGGCAACAATTTTCCGTTCTGGGCATCACATGAAAAACATAATGAACATAATAAAACGATACGTGTTTTTTTTTTTTATCTGATTCTTGAAATTGCTTGAAAAGAAAACAGCATGCAGACAACTTCATTTTGACGTATGCAAGGTTCCACTATCAGTGAGGACTTTAGTCTGATTTTGTTTAAGAGGAAAGGACAGTCTGCACTCACTGACCAATCTCTCTGAATCTTTTTTTTTTTTATTTGCTAGTTTGTTAGTGTGTCACAAGCTTCAGATTCAGACCTGGATCCTTGAATGCACTACTAGAGACATAATCAGGTTTATCACCCAGTGTCATTAACAAATGTGCGGATTTAATGAATTATACAAATATGCAGAAAAATATCACAGGGCTTTATATTAAACATTGCTAAAGTAAATGGAATGACATCAGATACTTTGCAATTCTTCTTCCTTTTTTTTTTTTTTTAACATATCTTTACATAGAAGCCAACACTGCCCTCTAGCTTCTGATGCAAACCGAATGATTCAGAACTGCTCTGCCCAAGAACAGATTTATGGTTAAATAATATGAACACCAGTTTATAAATATCCAACGAATAGTGAAAAAAAAATTTAAATACAGAATTAGCAAAATAACTATCGTTTAGTAATGTCTAAGACTAAAACAGTTTGTGACATCAAATTAAAAAAACAAAAAGAAAAAGAAAAAAGGGCAATGCTTTATTTTACAGTCTGCTAATTACCAGGTATTAACTAGGAAATGAGATGGTAATAAAATACAGTCACAAGCATAGGAAGTACTAAATACTTTCCTGGTAAGTATATAGAAACGTACTAGGAAACTAGATGGCAACAACCCTAACCCTAACCTTAACTCTAACCCTCTAGCTTCCTAGTAGGTTTCCATGTCATTCCTAGATAATAACTTAGTACTCACTATACATTTCTAATACTTTCTGAATAACTATATTTTATTGCCATCTAGTTTCCTAGTAGGTTTCTTTGTACGTAGCAGGAAATTATTTAGTACTTCCTATCCAGCTTTTTTTTGTCACTTTCCTAATAGTTGTATTTTATTACCATCTAATTTCCTAGTTAATACCTGGTAATTAGCGGACTGTAAAAAAAAGCAAAAAAAGTACTTACCCTAGGTCCAACAGCACCCAGTTCACCTTTGTCTCCAGGATCACCCTGAGCCATGGAAACCAAGAATTAAGTTTGAGATGTAAGCAAAGCTTATGGACTACAGAGTATCAAAGCTCGAGAAAACTAATCAATGGAAACAGAAAATACAGCTTTCTTTTTTCACCTAGTCTTGCATTTTTCTTGAGTATACACTAAATACCTGACCTTACTATGGTATAAACATATACTGACCTTTGACCCTTTGGGACCTGGAATTCCTGGCTCTCCCTCCACTCCCTGTTGATAGTCAGAAGAATGAGAAAAGGCTAAAAAAGAGGTTTGTTTTGCTACAAATAAGGCAGATTTAATGAGTTACAGTTACAGTCTATGGAAGTATAGTTTTAACCATCTTGTTGATGAAATACTGGTGAATATAAATACATTATTTGCAAATCCAAGCTTGACACATTGTGCCACAAGAGGGCAATAAATACTTTGGTTTGCCCAAAAGCAGAACTTTTGCATCAGTAGTCTCTGAGACTTCCTTTGGGGTGCATTTTGAACGTGAATGTCAGTACAGTAAAATGTCTTTTTCTGGATGTGGACATGAGAAATAATCGTCTGAAACCACCTCTACTCCTGAGATTATGAATGGCCAATTTTACATTAATTAGTGTGGTTTTGTCTACATATTGACCATAGCCCTGACCTTCATTCCTGCAGGTCCAGTCTCTCCACGTTCACCCTTCCCTGGTGGTCCAGCCTCTCCTCGCTCACCCTGCATAGACAGAGTCACTCTTAATTAAGAATCTTGGGATGCTTGTTGGTCTCAAAGTGTGCTTTCACATGAAGAACTTACTTTCATTTCTGTAAATGCAAATGCATTTGGAAACTGTCTCTTTGGGTCAAATTTTGTTTCTGTGGCATTCCCACAAGTCTTTTGACAAAAAGAATTTTACGTCTCATATCTACATGGTATTCATTTTTTTCATAGTTTGACATGAAATATGCTATACTGTGAATGCAGGGATAATACAAAACCACAGTACAACAGATGGCAGTAGAGCATTGTTGGCTGAGCAGTCAAGCTGCTGTCCCAGTCTATACAACAGTCCTGTATGATAGTCTAAGTTAATCACACAGCTCCTCATCTCCCTCTACTTTATTCCTTATCAACAACTACTGTATAGGAAACAAGAAGAAGCACATCTGGACTTCATCAAATGTGAGCAGTATTACCATAATTTACCTGTGTTACTGAGTGCCTGGCTGTCTTTTTTCCCCCCAAATATGCAGCCAATCCTTACCTTCTTTACTTACACCGAGGAAACAAAACATTATAACCACCTGCCTAATATGCTGTTGGTCCTCTGTGTGCTGCCAAAACAGTGCCGACCTGCTGAGGCACGGACTCTACAAGACCCCTGGAGGTGTCCTGTGGTATCTGGCACCAAAACATGAGCAGCAGATTCTTCAAGTCCCGTTCATGGCAATGGTATTCCCTGATGGCAGTGACTTCTTTCAGCAGGACAACGTGCCCTGCCACACTGCACACATTGTTCAGGAATGGTTTGAGGAACATGATGAAGTGTTCAAGGTGTTGCCTTGGCCTCCAAATTCTCCAGATCTCAACCTGATTGAGCACCTGTGGGATGTGCTGGACCGACAAGTCTGATCCACGGTGGCTCCACCTCACAACTTACAGGACTTGAAGGATCTGCTGCCAATGTTTGGTACCAGATACCACAGGACACCTTCAGGGGCCATGCCTTGGTGGGTTGGTGCTGTTTTGGCAGCACACAGAGGACTAAAAGCATATTAGGCAGGTGGTCATAACATTTTGGCTCCTCGGTGTAAATACCTCTTCTATAACATTACTGTTGCTGTAAAGAAGTAGCTGCTAAAGCTAAATCGCATTTATGAAACCGAATGCAAATCACAGTGGTACAGCATCCACTGAATTAATATTACTGTCATGTATCAGTGTATTCATAGTGTATTCACTAGGCCACACAGCATTGAGTTTGTTTTGGGAGCAAAATTTCGAGTGCCACATAGTGATAAATACTGCTAAATTGTGAAGGTTCCAACCTTATACGGTCCTTCAGATTTGCACACATCATTGTATTTTAACCTTGGCTGCTTGATTTTTCTCGTAGTGGAGCTTAATGTCTGTGCATAACTAGACAAAATAATCGAGTCACCATTGATAGAGCCTCACATCCAGCAACATACCTTGGTTCCTGGCAAGCCTGGCAGCCCTGGCTCACCTTGTGGTCCGAGGAATCCAGGCTCACCCTACGAGCAGGAATTGCAAAAGTTAAAGCAAGAGAAGCATAAAGGAAAAATCAACCCGGGGCACTTCAATCTAAATAAAAGCAACGCCTAGCAACAGGCACGGAACATATTCAAGAATTACTCGCTAACTGTGTGTGATTCTGTAGACTATGTAAATTGAGAGTGCAGTGCAGCCCAAATAAAAAAACCCACACACTGGGCAATGATCAGTAAACGGCGGCCTAATGATTCCCAATGGTTTAAAACACTCAAATGGCTTGCTCTTCTTCGGCTAGCTAGTTTTAATTTAAGGGTTGACTGAGCATGGGCTTATTAGGTGCTAATCACATCCCTACCAAATGTTTATTTAACTGTCCTTAAAGTGAGGTTTCTCTCTCTCACACACATTTGGCATGTGGCCTGTTTAACTGAAGAAAAACAGCACCATGTTGTGCTCCCATTCAAGCACTCGGGAGATGGACTCCTGATTTTTAATCCATCTATTTGGAACATATGACAGCCTTGTAATAGTTTTGTCATGGCTGGAGAATGCAATATTTATCTGGTGAGAGATTGAGCAAAATGACACTCATCAGGAAAACCTGCTCCCTGTTAAAATTATGCACTAAAAATGATCTTAAATAGGGACGTATGGTTGCTGATGAATGGTGTACATTATAAAGAAGTTGCCTCGGAATCTTTAGCACTTGAACATGTGAGTATCACATTAGTGCAAAATTGTTAGCATCCAAAAGCATTCAGCCCTTTAAGGAAAGCCAGTGTTATATAAAATGGGAAGGATTTTTACAAGGCCAACAGGTTACAAGCATACAAAAGTGGTACAGGCAAACAAACCAAAACAGCAACAAGCATTATCTCATGCCTGTCAAAGCATTCCTCACATCCACATATTACTGAGTTCAGGTAAACAATCCAGTGCTTCAGCTTTATATGTGGAGCTCCTTTTCATGTTTTAATGCATAGACGTCCATGAAAAATGTCTACAGAACTTGGATAAACTTGGCTCCATAATTGCACGAAAACAAATGCAAACACTAAGGTATATCACAGTATTATGCACCATTTAGAAAAATGAATTCAACTGGGCTGTAAAATTGCTCCCTAATTTCCAAGAAGTAAAAATGCTAATGACACCGTACGACACCAAAGAATGGATTTGAATTCCGTTCCAGCTCCTGCCAGATGTTATTCTTTCAAACTAATCATTAAATTCAATATAACACTTGTACTGCAGTTTGCTCTGATGAATATTTCAGAATATGCAATAGATTAGAGGGAACAGCCCGGAACTGTTTGGTCCAGAGTGTGATTGCTACATTGTAGGGGGTGTATGAATAATCAATGTCTCTTTGAAACACAACTCTGATTGTCCCATTCTCTACACAAGATTGTTCAGCAAAATGGTCCTCAATCAAAATTCCATCCTTCACACATTGTACTGGAAGCAAACTACATCCTGTAAACTCTTTTTTAAGCATTAGCAGTTGCGTTACTTGGTGTAGGAATATTCCATTCTATCCCAGTATTACAACCTCTTTAAGTTAATAGTATCACTAGAATTGTGGCCATTGGACAGGGTCGCCATTCGTGACTAGTAACAGTTATGAACAGGTAATTTGACTGACATAAGACTGGCCTCAAGGTCAGGGGTTATGAAGGGTAGTTGGGCTTCTAGGATGAGTAGAACACTGGGTTTTAAGGGTGAAGACACCACAAAATTTACCTTTATCCCGGGAAGTCCAGGCAGCCCTGGAAGTCCTGGCTCTCCCTACACAGGAAAAGTGCAACAAATTACAGCCAAGCCAAGCCTCGACTCCTGGCCAGGAGCCTGGAAAACCAACCCTACCACTACAGGTTTCCTTACTGTCCACTCCATCAGTGGATCCTGGAACCTCTACTGAAGTGACACTCCTATGTCCTGTCGTTAAGGCTGAGCTGTTCTGGACTGATAGTTTAACTTGGGTTGTTTCCGTGGAAATTACAGGCTGAAATCATAACTGTTGTGGTCATAATGTTGACTGTCATGTTCTGCTATGTAAAGTTGGAATTTGGGCAGATTAAGTTATCGTAAGGTCAGCCTTAATTTCGGTAATTTTTGTGTGCTTTGGGAAGAACCATGTACAGCGACAGCTGATTCTTTTCCCTCAGGCAATGGACACGAGTCTCATTAGAAATGAATATATGGATATTAAACTGGGGTCTCCATAAATCATTATGGAAAGATGGAGAAGAAAAGCCAGCTCTCTAAAAGCATTAACATATCATGTCAAAAAGAAACTTTTTTTTCCTTTTTTACTGTAAGTTAGTCATTCATGCTCTATTAAAATTAATACACATATGGAATGTGAGTGGGACAATTTCTCAGAATATCTGAGAAAAATGACTCCCAGACCACTTTTGGAGTGCTGTAAATCTCTAGAGCACCTCCTGCAAGCATAGTAAATATGATGAACATTTCTTCTCAGTCACAAATGGCTACTCTCTTAAGCCTCACTCAATGATGCTTGAATGAATTATTCATTGAAGATTAACTGTGCTTTAATGGGCAATCGGAACAAGTTATAAAGTGCAGTGAGAAGTCACATAAAACAAATAGACAGAACGGCTGAGAACTGTAATGTAATGGTGTAAAACTCGACATATGCATCGAGTGGGGAATATGTGTTTCCATAGTAACTGTAGAGTTTACAATGAGCTCTTGCCTTTCCTCCAAAATGGAAGAAAATCAATCAAATAGGTGTGGCTCCTAAGAGTCAATAGTTACTCCGATGTGTAGGTGTCAACCTTACAATAACTACAATTGAAATGCTCATTTTTCTGTCTTGGACTGTGAGAAAATAAGAAAAAGTCAAATGTCATACTTCATATGAATATACAGAGCAAATTTTAGGACTCAGCAATGTGATGTGACTCAATATTTCTTTTGTATAAACAAAAACTACAACAATAATTATATTAAATATAAGTAAACAAATTAAATGAAAACCTCTGTGCCCAGCTTACTAATGGTGGAGCAAGTTCAAGCAAAGATTTCAGGACAGTGAAGCAAGTGGCAAAAAGAGAATATTCAGATGAGAAAGTGTTGTTAGAATAATTACGCCTCTTACTTTGGTCATCAGTTAATCTGTGAGGCTAAATGTGATGCCCAGTGCAGTGCAGTTAAGCAGACTCTAACTGCAGATCTATTATGTTTACACTCGAGGCTCAAAGTTCAGCAGGCCTCCATATGACTGAGCTTTGACTGACAGGAAGCAGATGCTGTCCTCTACAATACAATGATAGCTGGACTACCGTGGTATTACAGTCAGACTACGCTGTGTTTGGGGTACACTCTCAGCCATGTAGTTTTACCTTCTGTCCCTCACGTCCAGGCTCCCCTGGTTCACCCTGCGAGGAATAACAAAGTTCAGTAAACCTGATCCTCATGTCACCCTTAGTGAGAGAATAAGAACATTTAAAGCATAGAAGGAACCTAACGAACCCCCCCCCCCCCCCCCCCCCCCCACACACACACACACAAAAACAGTGGTGCTACACTCTTACCTTGATACCTGCTGCAGAAGAGCCTGCATCGCCCTTTGAGAGACAAAAAAAACAACAAAAGACAAAGAGAAACACAAACTGAAAACTTGCTCAGTAAGACTTGTTCAGAAAAGGGCAATTAATGGAGTCCCAGTGATCCAAGTGAGCCTTTCACTTTTATCTTTCCACAGAAACTTTCTGTACCCTTCTGTACCCCTTCAGGCAACCAACAAGAGTCAAATACAGGAAGAACATACCGGTTGTCTCTTCACAGACTGTCTAAATGAACTTTAAAGGCAGTTAACAGAGCAATAACTTCTGGTGTCATAATAAATGTAACCCTACTTTTGTATTTGCGAAGAGTTCAACAGTAAAAAACAGACTGTGAAAAAAATGTATTAGGCTACATCTCACAATGAAGAAGTGTTAGAAACAATCCAGTAACATGAGAATAAATAAATATCTTATTGGATATCACATTGATGTGCTGCAGTCTTTCTTGTTCAAGAGAATACAGCAGTACAGAGTAGGTTATGAACAGCCAAAACTATGTGTGCGCTAGGTGTTAGGTCCAGTCTGGTCGAGAGAGTTGGCACAGGATGACATTGGAGATCCTTCAAAGTCCTCAGGCTTTAATAGGCATTGCGCCCAGACCTACACGAGGACACAGTCTATGAAAACATTATAGGTGTTCTTTCAGATCATGAAAAATTGGACCCAATTATTGCTCATTAACCACAAACCTGGATGCTTGTCTCATCTTTTCAAGACAGCATTGAGAAAGAAAATAGAAGATGGCATGAAACAGTCTTATCGGTGGTGCAGCCGCATACAGAAACCCAACACGGCATCCGCATCTGTTAGTGTGTACACAGTCCCTAACAATCAGTGCCCCCTCCATGGGTAATGGCAGACTCATGTTGTCAATAGTGCATGTCTTGGCACCACAAACCCCTTCTGTTCCACACCCAGAAGGGAAGCAGTTGCTAGACTATCATTTTTTGTAAGTGAAACAACAGAATTAAAACATGGGGGCCAATTGCAGTTATTGGACGGACTTTAAGGCTGCTTAGGGATGTGATGTGAAGAGGGGACCAGAGGGCAGTGGATGAATAGAACTGGTGGGAAAGTATGGGAGAAAGAAAGGGTTGCTGGGCCTTTTGCCTGGTGCTGAGTCTGCGGTTCCACTTCACATGCGCCTTATGCTCAGAAGTTGCTGAGGAATGCCTGCCCTGGCTTTTATGGGAGTCATTACGATGCGCAGCACACAAGGCATGCTTAATTGCCACATTTTTTTGTTGGTAATAAACTGCATTAACAGTTACAGCTGGATATCTCTAATCCCCGTCCCCATCGCTCCCATTACCTTGTTGCCTTGTTGTTTACTTTTCAGATTAGATGCTTTCTCAAGTTATCACTACATTGTTTGATTAACTGTTCCTGAGACAGACCATGCCTTTAACGGAGGCATTACATTTTATTTCATTCACAACAGGGTCACTTTCTTTTAACTCCAGCATTATATTTAAAAGATATAGTTTAAATGACACAATAAAACAGTCCCGCCTACATACAGTGTCTGTCTTACTTTGACTTTATGGAACAGTATAAAGCTTAACGGACAATACATCAAAGTGCATTCTGTTGTGCACCTGCTGATTTTTGGCAGAGATTTACATTTGTAACAATGAAGCACATCTGGGTCCAATTGAACTGTCTCTCAAAGCATGGTTGAAAGTCTAACCTACGGCTGAAGCCACCCTTAGACTGGAAATAGATATATTTGGACTACGCAAAAAAATGGAAATCATTTCACTATTTAACCTTGGATTCTGTCGGCAAAGATAGACAGATTTCTGTGTCAGGAGAAGCAGAAAATTAAGCTTTGCTGAAACACCTTAAGTGTAATTTGTGAAATACAGACATGGAAATCATACACAGCCTGTCTTCGTTTCTCCAAAGGACTAATGTGATCCTATAGGCATATAACGCCTCAAGAACTAAACTGGTTTTGATTAGGGGCCTTTTTAAATTTGATGGCAAGGAAAGGTACACAAGCAATTAAAGAGAACATTAGAACTACTGGCAAAGACTTGTGTCTTGTAAAATTGAGTGTTGTCATGCTTTTGCCGTGTGAAAGCAGCCAAGGCCGAGGAGTGATTGATGGGCCTAAAAATGTCAGTTTGCAGCCTGTCATTTTGCTTAAAGAGGTTCAAATGACTGATCACATTAGCCCAGATGCACCCAGTCATAAGACTGAGATTACGGCAAGCACTGGCCACTCAGAATGGGGCTCAACGTGACTGGAAAGGATCTCAGAATCACTTTATAGGACAGGGGGACGGACTGTAACATCGACAACTGGAGTCGGTATTGTGGCACATTTAAACAGTGGATTTAGTATCAATTTATTTGCATCGGGAGTCAGGCAGGCGCCAGGTGTGACTGTGCGACTATGGGTAGCGCGACGTCTCGGTCGTTTCGAAAACCAAAGCTGCGCGATGACTAATTCGTGCCGTAAAAACTCGACAAGGGCAGCGATGATGTCGAGTCATATCCTGCGTTATAGCCATACTTAAGCTGTGCCATTTTAGAGACTTACTGTTAAGCCTGGTGCCAGTTTTCTTCTAATGACTGCTCTGAGCGGCATGCACAAATATCTGAAGGAGAGAAAGGTTTTCATTGGTTCTAAGACCAGTGTGACACTGCCAGTGATTGAACTGAAGTCAGTCAAGCAGGGTAGGCTTGAGAGGTACTTGGTGAGAAACCATGCCACTGGCCAAGATCTAAAAAACCTATTTGAAATCCAATTAGAGTTTACTTGTGCGCTGCTCTGACCGAAAGAATATATTTTTCCATCTCTCTCTCTCTCTCTCTCTCTTTTTTTTTTAATTTTCCTTTGCACGACTGGCTGTGCTCAGTAAATCACAGCTAATTTCACACCCTGTTAAATATTTACACACATCGCACTCAGAAGTAAGCATTATAAGTATATCGCTCTGTGAATTCTTAGGTGCTTGATTCACTTTAATGCAATCCATAAATAGACGATATATTCAGCTAAACACAGCTCGTCAATGTTGATTCTCCTCTAAGCACATAGGAGAAATGTTATGAGTTCGTTTTTGGAACTCCATCTCCTGTGCCTAAGCCAATGATATGATCTGGATTGGAGCCCTGACATTCTCATCTGCTCACTCTACACTTCTTTTTAAAGGGTTGTGGGGCACTGGTGTCATTCAGTCTTTTTTCACACTTTGGAGGGCTCCTGTCAAAACATCAGCTCTCATGTTCCCTCAAATACCAAACAGATCAACCCCTTCTGCCACCTTTCTTCATTGTAACGCTCTCCTGGTTTCACCTCAGTAACCCATAATTCTATGCCTTTCACAGTGTCTTAGCATCCTTGGTGTAAAATAATCAGAACTTGCATTCTCTCCAAGAACTGCAAGAATATGCTGTTTACTGTGAACGTGATTTTTTCTGTCTAACTAATTAGTTTTAATTGTTCAGTGTGAACAAGGAGTTGATAAAAAGTGCTGTGCAAAGTTAAACAAAGCAGAAGCTTCACTCTGCAGTGTTTACCTCACGTACTACATGTTCACAGTAAGAGAAGCTAATTTGCATTACCTGCATGGAACATATCAGAGTTGCCATTATAAAACACATTTGATTTCAGTCTCGTTCCGTTATATATGAAGAGTAGAAGTTAAAACCCCAGCAACTTGGATTTATATTCAACATATGTCTCCCACCATTGTTCCTGACAAACTCAATATAGCCAAATGTTTCATGTGTACATTATCACAGTCCATAAATGCTTGATGATCTATGTTTCTGGAAACTACTGGGTTTCATTTCTTGTTTGGATTCGGAGATATGGATGAGTTACTGATCGATGAGACAAGCTGTAAGACATTTACTTCCTATGATGCCAGTTGCCTGGTTCTTGTTTTTCCACTTTTAGACACTACTTTATTAGAGCAAGGTGGAAGAGATCAAAGTGATTTTCAACCAACAAAGTTTTATTGTGCTCCATTTTCTTTTGTTGGATCATTTTCCATGTATGGAAACACTCCCGCATCTGTTTCCTACAATGCTTGTCTCACTTGGCGGCAACACAAACTGGTTCCTTGAATAAGAACGTCCATAAAGTGAAAACTTATCAAAGTCATTCTGCTCCATACTACACTATATTGGTGGAGACATATTGAGTGCACTCCTCCTGTTAATCTGCCAGCCCATCAATAACTTCCTTCTCCTCTACATGCTGTTTTTTTATTTAAGTTTGACGTTCCCATACAGTGTTTTTATGATACAGAATATTTTAAGACTTTACGTTGTTGTGTTCTAAAATTGTTATGTCTTGCAAATGGGGTATCCTTTGTGGCTCTGAACTGGGGTTGTCTAAAATAATTTTCTTTCGATGGTGCTGAGAAAATGTAAAATTTCACCAAAAGTAATGAACTTTGTCCCATAGATACTGTGTTATGCACAGCATATGGATGCTCAAACGATCTGAATATTTCACAGTAAAACATACTTCTAATTAATGGTTTGTACCAGGGGTCAGCAAAACGAAAGTGTAACCGACTGTCTTTTTTTAGTATGGAAACTAAAGCTTATAGCATTATCTCAAAGCTAGGTGTTTCTGTATTAGCAAGTGAGTCACAGGGGGAGCGTTGAGTGAATCAGACATTTGTCAAACCAATGAGGGCAAAAATCATTGTGTGTCTTTTTTAGGCTTTTCCATTTCCAGAGATTTCTGCAGTTCTTTAGCTACATCTAAAATCATGCTCTTTCTGTCTTTCAGTTTAGTTCTCTGAAAATAGCATGAAGGTAAAAAAAAAAAAAGGAATGGACAATTTGTGAACTCACCTTCTCACCCACTTCTCCCTTCTGTCCTTCCTCTCCCATGTCACCCTTTATAATAAGAATAAGGAAAGAAATGCTATTATTTTCACCAACTCTTTCAGTATCTTTGTGCCATTATAAGGTCTAATCATTTTCTTGGCTTGTCACAAATGCAATTTTAGATACTGCTCATCAAATAACCTTGTGAATACCTTGCATCTTAAATTAAATTATCAAGACACTGCAGGATGCAATGCTAATACTCTATGCTTTCAATGTCTTGTTTAATAGTATAGGTAGATCCTTGCTGTATACTAATTAAATACCGTTGTTGCTACTATGATCGGGATAGGAGTGTTTAGGAGCTGACAAAGCTGAGTCACATTGCAGGGCGGCTTAAAATGTATTTATTTATTTTTTTGTTGCATTTCAATTCATATCTTTCCAGTAATGGCAAATGAAACTATTAGTCATGAAGGATTTGGTGATTTTTGTCTGCTCAGCATCAGTGTTGGCTCTCTAATTTTTGCTGATTACGTTTTCCAGCAATGCTTTGGAAACAGGGCTGGGTCCCAGACACCTTAAAAGCATCACTGAGTCAACTGATTACTACCAAATGGAGAGGAAATTAGAAGGTGCCTCATGCAGAATTCTTCTGGCCAAAGGAACAGGTGCCAAGTGCATCGTTTGAGCAAGATCATGGGTACTCCTATCTGTCTTCAATAATCTCTCTGTTCCATATTAGGCCTAGTGCACACTGATGTCACTGAACTTTTCAGATGGGGACATCTTACTCTATTTTGACCATGGGATTCTAGCTAGCAGGGGCATTTTATAACCAGGATAAGGTGTTTAACCATTTCAGTTGATTTAATATAAAGATTGCTTTTACTTTATGATTATTAGAGGTTTGACTGATGATCTTGCCCCAGGCTCAAAAATACGCTTATTACTTATAAATTGGAGGAGGTCATAACAAGTTTTTGGACTAAAACAGGCAGAATACTTAGCTGACCCCTTTGAGTGTTTGTGAGTGAGTAATTTACTATTTTATATCAGGATATCAGTTCTAGTCAAAATATTCACTGAGTTTACTCTTAATTCTGTGATGATCTCATGCCTGTTGTTATCACAGAGGTCTAACATAGTGGCTAAACACTCCCTTGGAGAAACAAAACATCATTATACATAAAGCTAAAGTTGTGGAGTGGGCTGCATGCCCAAATAATAAATTTAAAATCTGAATGTTTGTTGTAAGGCTTTACCTTTTCACCTCGATCTCCTTTATCACCCTGTTGGAAAAGAAAGCAGAGTTTGTTAAATACATAAAGTCCATGGAGTGCTCTAATATGCTTAATGATGGCAGCTGATCCCAAGAAAATTTGTATCTGAGGTTAAATTTATATTTAATTAAATACAGTGCTCATGTTTCAGCTACCCCTTCCTCAGACAACATTTGGGCTGTTTGACAAATGTGACATTCTGTATCATTGATCATTTTAAAACAAACTCTCATATTCTCGTGAGATGTAAGGGATCCAAGCAACAGTAAAGACACCAAATGTAATGATATGAAACTAACAACATTATTCTCAAACAATTTCCAAATGTAACAGATATCCAATAACGAACAGGCAGGCAGAAAATGTGGTTTAATGGTGGATGACAACCCTTCATGATTGCTCATGTCATAACATAATTGCTGTCAGCGTTTCACCTTCCTTTATTTCACACTAGGAAAGTAAAATGACACGTCGATGCAGTTAGCACCAAAGTATTTCACTTTCTGGTGAATTTTTGATGGCTCGATGACAAATGAGTTCAGACAGTTTACCAAAGACGGACGCAAATGCTGATGAAAAATCTTTAAGGCAATGAATCTCCCTCATAAAGTATTTCCCATGAATCATGTCGTGATTTTTTGGGAGAACTTGCAACGTGCATGACATGTGTCACAAACCTTAGCGCCAGGAGTCCCATCTAATCCTGGCGCACCCACCTCCCCCTACAAACAACGGAACACACAGAATGATCGACTCAGTCTTCTTTCCCAACTGACTGTCATGTGAATTCAAGCGCTAGGGAGTTGAAAGGGTCATGACCCACAGAGAAAGCATGTGGGCTCCTCGGTTTGTTTGTATCAACTCAGTTCTAGTCATTTTCCAGAGCTGTCATACATAATCCAATGGAAAAGCATGGGCTGTGATGGGGTCATGCCTTGTTTAAGATAAGGTTCAGCTTTAGGGTCAGTTTGTTGATATTCTGTCATCCTGCAGAACGTCTAAGTGAGAATTAGATCTATTATCAATAGGGGTGTACTGGTTTTGTACCAAAACCAAAACATTTTATTGTCCTTGGTTTTGTTCATTGTGTGTTTGTAGTAAACTATGGATTTATTTTTTTTTCACCTCAGTTCTGGTAAGAGTCCCCCCCTTTTTTGCAATCGTCATCTATTTTTCCTTCTCTGCTGAAATGACATGTTTGAGCAACAGTCTGTTTATTCAAGTTTAGTTATCTTACACTGATTTTCTAAAAGAAGAACTTCAAAATGACAGGTGCTCAAGCATAGTTTTCAAGCAGTCATTTTCTCATAGTACAGTAGAACCTTAATGTAAAATGTACTGATACGTAGATTTATTTCACTCATTGCCAGGGAGGAGAGCCTTAAAATAACTGTCGCTAGCTTAGTTTGCTTGTACTTATTTTCTAAAAGAAGAACGTTAAAATAAAAAGTACTGAAGATTATTTTTCTTTCATTCTCAGGTGATTTCTTGCCGTTTATGTTAGATTTGTTTTTGTGTGATTTTTCTATGTTTAGATTAAAAAGAAGGACAAAACTTCAGTTCTGAGTTGGTTCAATTTTCTGTCAAGCAAAACTGTGACACAAACCAAAACATATCCTTATTACATGATGTTACGCTGACCTTTGACATGATAACTATTACTCATTAGTATACATCTGTCCAGTAAAAGGCAAATATCTCTAAACATGTAATGGTTCATGCTGTGTTCATAATTTTGATAAAGTATCAGGTTCAAATGAATGCACCTGTCATCAACCAGTGGCTCTTGTTTGGTACTGAAGTATTTATGGCAGTCATCACAACGTCTGTTGCATAAGCCACCACTGACTGTTTTTTTGAAGTCGACTAGTGGGACCAGACCCTTCTGTATTGAGCGTTTCTTAGGAATGGTGTTTAACACCAGAACTTCGTTTTCTAACAGGATTGCACCCAGCATCAGAGAGTTATTTCACGAGTTCTGGCACCCCACGGTCCAAACACAAGCATGGAATTACAACTTCACCCTTTGTTGTTTCCAACTTGTATATGGCTCCCCCCCTAGAAAATGGTCTTTTTCTGGTTTCTATTAACAGAGGCCTTGCTTCTCTTTTCATATCTTTTTAAATGACTGCGAAGATTGCAAAGCGGTTGCGTGTCAGATGTTTTCTGTTCCTTTCATTTTTTTTTTTTTTTGCAGGGCTGCACAAATCCAGATGGGAATAAGCATCTTAATATTGGAGTACTCTAACCTCTATAGGCCTGTATGGAATGCGTCCATTTGAAAGCAGTTTCATCTTCACAAATTTGCTGTCTAAGTTGGACTTGAAATGTAAATCTATGCAAAATCTATAAGTTAAGGAATTTTTAGAAGCTTGCACAGAATGAATTAAAGTAGTAAAAAGATGTGCGAGTCACACAGAGGAAATTTCAGCCATATGCCATAGGTCTGAGATTTTGGCTCTTGGATATAATCCAAGAGACTTTTCATGAAGACGACAATGGTTTAAAATTTCATTATACTGATGATAAATTTCCTGCAGGAGATCAGACAGATGGTGGTAGAAAGTTGTGTCTAGGAGTACAAGACTAACACACTGTCAGGGTTAGACAGGAAATCTCCTAAAAGCCTCTAAAGACTGAAGTTTCCCAAACATTCGCTGAAAGACAAGTTTAAAAGCTGGTTAAGATCTAATAACAAACACTATATGGCTCCCAAAATTGGTTGGTATCACTATTCCAGACCTGAGGACTTACATAATACCAAAGCAAACAAATAAGTGATCTTACCTTTAATCCAGGAATACCTGGAGCACCAGAGGTCCCAGTGGAACCCTGAAAATCAAAAACATACTCAGTAAAATCTGGTTCTACAAAACACTGCTTGTACAGAATCATTACAGTTAAATTTTAACGATTTTTTCCCTCTTAATAGGGCATAAATTATTGGCACTTGTCATGGACTAGTTTGACTTTACAGAACTATTATGTTTTTGTTTTAAAAGACTGTAACACATGACTATATTTAAGTACACTCCCTTGTGCAAGCTAAAACAGGGAGTGACAGAGAGTTACTGTGATCCTGCCAGTTGTCTTGCCCAACTGCAGAAACCTTTCAACTACAGACAGGGACACAACAGGGTGTGAGACCTCTTTCCATTGCTAGGCTCTATAAAACACATTAGCGCAGGGTGAGAAAAAGAAGTCGCATGCTATTAAAGCCTTTGATTCACCTGCTGGACCCTGAACTGAGTGTTGAGGTTGTCAAGGATAAATATTGCATGTTGTATTTTAAGACCGGCAATGTAGGAGTGACTTAGCAGGCAGTCATCTGAGATCTGACCTGTCGAGACGTTTAGTCAGCAATAAGAAAAAAAAAAGAAAGAGAGTTCTGCTGTGTTTATATGGCCCTCTAATACTTGTCTAGACGTAATAATTTACACTTGTGAGATCTTTTAAGTGGTTAATACTATTTGCTATGTGTGCAGCTCCACAACTAAGCAATCGCTTTTTTATCAAAGAACGCTTATTGTCATGAGAATGAGTGCACTTCCATACATGTCTACTAAAAGCTCTTCTTTTCCCATTATGGTGAGTCAAGCAAACCTAAAAATCTTTTCTGAGGGCAAAACCTGCAAACGCTTTTTCAATATTCATTTTAGATGTAAAAAAAAAAAAAAAAAATTGCCACACCAACTACCTTCAGAAGACTCAAGAACATTGCAGAATGTATGTTTATGTAAAATATTAACCGTTTCCACTGAAGCATATGGACTCAGTTTGGCTTAAGGGTACGCCCAAATGAGGGCTCAAGGTGGGCCCGTCGGTTTGCGAGTCATTAACACAGCGGTAAGTCATCAGACTCCCGGGTATCGGGAGCCTGTCAACAGATGACAACTCAGACAGGAAGGGTCTAATTAGGTTATGCTGGAAAACACTGGCAGCTACCTGACGATAAGACAGAATACATCTGCTGTCCATATCAGCCCCTCCGGGGACTCTCAGCCTATTCCTTTGTCTCTCCTCTAACTCTGCATTTTGTCTCACCGACTTTTGCTGACATTCCATGTCTGTCTGTCTTTTTCAGTTCCTCTCATGACATAAACAACTTAATTTTCTGAGGGAAAATTTGGAGGACAAGAGGTAAGTTGGTGTGCCAGTGAGGAGGTTCTGGCTAGTTTAATTAATATAGGCCTGATGGATTTCAATTTACAACACTGACTCTTTCTTTTGATAAGTAAGTACATCTAAAACCAGAACTTTTGCCTTTTACTCAAACAGTATTTTAATGGGTGACTTTCAATTTTAATAATAAAAAAAAATACTCTGGTTTGATGTCTTCACTTTTACTTAAGTATAGCATTTGGATACTGTTCCCACCACTGAAGGTCCCAAGGAAACAAAATGGGTGATCCCATGTTTGTCAATGACACAGTTACTACACTAAGAAAAGCGGGCTAATTATTCTTGAAATGGATGACTTCAACTGTACCTTTGGTCCTTGAGGGCCCTCAGGTCCCTGAAAAGAGAGAAAAAAAAACAGAAAAAGAGTCATGATGTTATGTACAAAAAAAAAAAAAAAAGAATTCTCCTGCCAGCTCAGTCTCTCGAGATTGACTCGCCCTGTCTTTGTAAGAGCTGCAAGAAGTGAAAGCCCCTCTGGCATACTGGACGAAGCAAGAGTTACAATCAAACCCTTGTTTTGTTTGAGAGGGAAAAAACATACTGCTGTTCTTTCAGTCTGCTCCCTCTTCTGAATCACAAATAAGACTATTTAATGAGGTCATGATAAAGAAAACCAGCCCTGATACTATCTTTAATTTTGGCGACTTTGTTTTTCCCAATTCATCTCATTTTATTGTTGGAGTAGAGCGCTGGGTTTATGCCGAACAAAAAAAAGTGCAGAAGATTTGAGGCACATGTCTGAACAAAAAACTTTATCTCTCCTTGTTTGGAGCATCAACTACCTCATGTTTAGGTCTCTCTGAGTTTATGAATGGTGGGTAGGTCATGGTGGTATAAACATCCACTGGGATTTCCAGCTTAAAAACAAAAGTAGAAGTCTCCCTTATTAGGTAATGCAGTGTCATATTCACCCACACTCTGGTGAGAGAGAGTCACCTTCTAAGTACCATCTCTGATTCCTTACTTCCATACTATAGAGAAAGCTGTGAGCGACGGAACATGAAGTGGACCATGAAGATCTATCACTGTCCTGTCTTCACTGAAGCTTGGTCTCGGAGTGCCAAGTCATCATGGGGCACTTCTTCAACTGACTGCTCACTGCTTTGTCTGGTCACGCACGGTTTGCCAAAAACTCTGATGTCACCGACTCAGTTAAGGGACGATGCCAGCTGGCTCATCACGACCATCCTTTTAATGGGACTCAATCCTGGAAGTGGCTCTGATCCTGTCCCAGTCAACATGCACAAGGGGTGCACGTGGAAGTCGAATTCTCTGCCTTTTCTCCGCTTTAACAGTCAAATAAACACAGGCTTGCTTTCTGGCCTCAGTGATGAATCGTGGTATATATCCCCCACAAGTTCAAGCCATTTTCAAGGTATCATATTCAGATCTTCCTCAGTTCCCTCGAGTGATGGATTTAATAGTAAATATCACATTGGGAGAGAAGCCGAGAGGTTCTCCATATGTCTGCAGAGGAAATCTGTGGTTTATTCCTCTGTAGACATTACATCTCTCCTGTTCAGTATCCCAGACTCAAGAGTTCTTCAACTGAACCTTTGTCTACAGATTTAACCACCCTTTTCATGATTGAAAGAAAGGCACTGACATTGAAATAAAAGTTAAACACTTCCTCTTCCCATTTGTGAGCAGCTTACAAACCAAAAAAAGAGTCTTGACCATTTTCTTAGACAGCCTTTTGTAAACTTGAATAATCACTGTTGTCTGCGTTGGAATTATATTCATTAAAAGGGCTAATTAGCTACTTCCACCTGAAAGTAGCCTGAGTGACTAGCTTCACTCCACTTTATAACTTTGCTTTACAAAAGAAGCTTTTTTTAAAGAACCGCACAGGCCATTGTGACTGACTCTCTAGTCTAGAACTGTAAGAGGGTACTCAACATAGTGCAGTTATTCAGGCCAAGTCATGTTTGAATCAAAGGCAATACTGGTGGACTTCACAAAGGGAGTGCATTCACTGATGAACAAGAGACAGACGTGTTCATGGCCAGAATGGACTTGAAGTAGCTTTTAAGGCACAGTCATTTTCAGTTGGTCTGGAGGAGTGTCTCTTGAACTTAGCACAAGCACAAAGGCATGTACTGCACACTTTTGTAAAAGAAGATCTCTTAAAAGCTTCTCTCTACTGGTTTGTGATTTCTGCATTTTCAGTGTTTCACTGGATTTAAATGTTCTTTTTGTGTCTGTGTGTTGGATGTCTGTGTGTATTGCATATCTGTCACTTTTGCTCCAAATTTTCCAGACAAAGCAAAATGTTTATGTTTTCATGAATAGACAAAAAGGTTTCATGCATAAAATTATTAGCTGGTATGGAGCCAGTTCCCATTTCTCATTAAGAGAACTTGTAGAAGTGGACAACCAGAGAGTTTACCTAGAGGGTAACAGTTGTAATTTTTTTTTTGTGGACACTCTGAGACACTGAAAACCTTCAAACCTGCAACCCCCCATTGTGTGTCAGTGGACGTTTTATGTCTTTTCACAGCCATGGGGTTATACATGTACTGGTCTCACACCAGAGAAATGCCATAATGATGATATTCTTTCTTGTTAAAAGTACATTAGTGTCCCAGTTTGTATAAACCACTGAAACACTAAGCCTCTGGACATTTCTTGAGAGGCGCAGGGGTATTTTTCATTCATTTAAACCCCATTGTATTGCTGGAGAGGGGACCTAAATCTCTCTTTTGTAGTCAGAGGTCTTTTTTCAGAGTAAAAGTGGTCCAGTGGGATATGAATTGATGTCAGTATATCAACTTTAACATTTCATTCATTCATTCATTCATTCATTCATTCATCTCTATTAGTGTTTTTCTGCATTAAATCTATTTATAAAGTGTGAGATTATACTTTTATGCCAAGATACAAAAAAAAGTTCATGTATCTGATTTGCATTTGCAGAGAAATGGAAAAGAGTCATCTGGAAACAGACCATGACCCAATGCATAATTTGATCTTCAAAAGAAATCAGTGTAAAAACAAAGCAGGAGTTTAAAAACATTTTCAACACTTTCCCTGGTACAAATTCATCTTCTTCCCCCTCTTTCTGATGCTTTAATTCCACACAGAGTGCCAGTGATGTACAAATTTTAGTTTATTGTGCTGGGTTGCAGTTCCCGGACATCCCTGGCACTCTCTGTTCTCTTCTCAAAATTCCCATTGCTTTTGCGTGATCATTTGCCTATTTTCTCTGTCCTCGCTTTCTTGGCACCGAGGAATACAGTCGG
This sequence comes from Chanos chanos, assembly GCF_902362185.1. NCBI lineage: Eukaryota > Metazoa > Chordata > Actinopteri > Gonorynchiformes > Chanidae > Chanos > Chanos chanos. Next base: position 32,540,449 of record NC_044501.1, on the reverse strand, counting down.
AGCTGACATTAATTTTTATACGGAACTTTCATTAAATGGCTTATTTGCTAAACACCAAAAGCAGTATCCAATTACTGTTAATTGGAACAGTTTTGCCCCGTAATTGGTTTCATGTGTGAAAATAAACATTTTAAGCTAGGTTTAATACAAATTCTGTTGAGATTCAAACTGGTTCTTGTAAGTCAGTATTTGAATTCCAGTAACAATATAGCTTGCGCTTAGAGAAAGGGTATTTTAAATGAGAGACAGCACCCCTAACTGATTGCATTTGTTTTAGTAATTGCCATAAACAGCTGAAGAAAGGGCTCTCACTTGATGTATTGTCGTGAAACAGCGAAAGTCAATTAAAATGGGTTTAGTCTATTTAAAAGTTGAATACTGTTCAATGGATGGCCAACTACATCAACATGATAAAGCTAAGAGAAAACATATCAGCATGCAACTCTCTTAAGAGGCAGCATATGGCTGTATTATCAATTCCATAAGAAGTGGAAGCAGTTTCTAAGTCGTTCAATTTTTTTTTACCATAAATGTGGTTTTATGGATCAAACAAACTCTAAATTTACACAGCTTGCAAATGATGTATCAATAATAATCATAATTTAAACCTCCTTGTAGTCCCAGTTCTCATATGAGTCTCTGCTGGCTCTGAGTCATTTTGTTTACTCTCTGGATAGAAACAAAAATAGCATCCTAATTCAGTATTTAGGGGATACTATTCACTCATACAAAGAGTAGTTCTCCAGGGAAAGAAATAACAAATTTAATTGTTTGGTGCTTATTAGTATGTATATTGGACTGAACTATGAAGCATCTTACCATGGGACCATCCTCTCCCGGAGTTCCCGGGTCTCCCTGTTAAAAGAAAATACGAATCTTTAATTTAATGTATTATTCATACATAACAATATGTGTAATGTAAACAAAGGGGCGATTTTAAAATCAGCTACTAGTTGTAAAAATCAGTTACCACTGTGTCCTCTACCACTGCTCTCTATGTTTTCCCATCAAATAAGTATATGTAATCTTGCTTTCATACTGTGAAGCTTAATGAGCAAATTAACAATTGTGCTGGATGGTTATTATGTTCACTCTAAGCAAAATGGGATAAGAATCCACTGATGTAGCAAAGATAGAAAAAAATCCTATTATGTTTCATTGCATTTACTAGGGCACAAAAATAAAAGCATTTTGAGAGACTGTATCTCAAAACTTTCTGTCCTCCAACACTGACTTATTTATCTAGTCATTAAAAAGTAAAGGTGAGCTTCGAGAAAAGAAAACTAGCTCAATCAGTATAAAGCACTGAAAAAAAAAAAAACACACATCCCGCCTGGATCGGTATCAGAAATGAGCCACTGGAAACAGTATAATGATCTAGCTTGGAGTGAAACAGATAAACAACACTTTATTTTTACACTTACAGGACAAATGGAGCCAAAAAAGCAGAGATCTATCAGGAATCTGGGAATGTTTTATGACTTGTAATAAATGAATGGCTTTTCTGTTTTTTATTTATGTTTTTTCCCCCTGTGTCTCAGTCAGAATGACTATAAATTAACACATAAGGCCACCGACAACATCACACACACGGATGAAGTTATAGAAAGTGAGAAGGGAAAATGCTAGACATGCTGAATATCAACCTGTCAGTGAGACAGATTATTGGATCCAGAGAGTCTCTGAGATGTGGGGATAATTGGTCACAGTACGGGTCATCTTGTGTTCATTCCATTTCTCTCACACTGTTAAGTGTTTCCTTGAGGGCCAGTGTGTATTGTGATTTTTCAGGATAACCTTTCAATTAGCTATAAATCACGACTTTCATAACACGGTCAGAAAACACACGAGTCACGCATTTTCTCTGATCTGCTTTCCGTGAATCAGTTTGGACACCCTAGATGTAAAGTTACTCACTGCTAACCCAGGCACTCCTCTGGGTCCATCTTTGCCTGTATCCCCTGGGGGTCCCCTGGGACCAGGGGGACCTGGTGGACCAGGAGGCCCTGGTGGTCCTGCCTGGCCCTGATCACCCTGTAGAGAAGATAATGAAGGCATGTTAGATCAAAGTCACACACAGGAGTAAAACAGACATGATATTTTACATTTTACATGATATAAGCATTATAGTCATCGGATCTGAGATTCCTTTACAGTTAAGACGTGAAAAAAAGAATGGAAAAGGTACGAAAGTTATTGTTGAGAACATGGAGGACATTTGTGACTTACTCTGGAATGTAAGCCAACATCACCAGCATAAGGCTAGAGATGAGATCTTCACACTCTCTCTTTCTCAGTCCATTGATTTATGACCGTGAAGGACAGTTCCACTATGCAAATTCTCAATTGGAACTTCTATGTGTAATTGCCTTTAATTGTCCCCAGATTTCCTACCAACTCTACTTGAGATGAAGACATTCATCATATTTATCAGAGCTTAATTTCAAGTGTGATCAACAAATCAACTAACAGCAGGAGCTGTCTTCTTAGATTATAAGAAACGTTAACATTACGTGAACTATAATTCTTGCTTTCTTCAAGTCTCCAAGTCATACTCAGGATTGACATCAATTTTTTTGTGTTCAGTTTCTTTGTGAATACTGCCCATTTACTGTAATTAATAATCAACTTGACTATATTCAATAGGCCTATCTTGATAAACCTCATATACATTGGAAAATGCGAAACACTTCAGTGCACAAGGTCCCGATATGTATAGTGGAGTTCCGAATATGATCAATAGCAATCAGCTAATCTATAAAAGCCTACTCCATAGTACACACTTCATACTTTTCTGCCTGAAAGCTGACAGGGAAAACTGAAGGATGGAGAGGAAGAAGGAGAGCCATGAGAGAAGACTTCTGGGATAAGTGAGAGAGCAGATCGAGGACAGGCACTACCTTAATGAGCCGGCGCTTAATGAGTTGCTGATCAGCTGAAAGAAAGCCATGATTGATCTTAGGGAAGACCATCTGAGCAGGTATATGAGGTGAAGAGGTCGAAGGTCAAAGGTGAGAGAGGTTGGAGAGGAGGAGATAGTCGAATGAGATCCCGGAAGAAGAGGACGAGGAAGAGGCAGGAAATAAAAAGGCATAAAAATAGATTAGAACAAGGGCTGGAGTCAGAAGATCCAACTCAGCGCCTTCATGCCCGGGGTAGAAATCCACACTTTTCCACGCTAGGGACCTCAGCCTTTGGGTGCCACAACCCACAATTACCACCTCAGCGGTGTTGGGACACCACTGTGAGGTTCACTAAAGCAAGGAAAAATGTCAATTTCTCCTCACTGAAAGCACCATCATCACAATAGCGCGAAGCGCCAAGCCAGACCCGAGGAGCAGCACACACTGAAACCAGAAGTGGTCACTGTAAATTTAGTTTTTATTTCAATATGAATGCTCTTTTTGGATGATTGGATCATCTGGACAGCTCAAAGAAGTCATTATACCTCTGAAAACAATAACGCTTTTAGAGATGTTATTTTCATACACTCCACCGTGGTAAATTCATTTTTGAATACAAAAGGTGATTGGGGTCCAGGAGATATATTTTTGTGCATTTGAACAAGTGCTGAAAAGAAGTAGATTGGATTGGGTGGTTTGTGGTGAGCCATGGGCAACAATCTTGAAAAAATTTTGCCACTTTAGTTTATCATTTAATACACTTTTCTCAAGTTCTTTCCACTCATGTTACACCAGTGGACATTAGCCAGACCAAGTCTTGGTTAGAAAATATAAACTCTGTTTCTAATTAATTACACATTAGAAAAAAAAGCTTTTCTGTTAAGACTGCTTTCCTGGATCCCTGTTAGTCTACAGTATATGGAGAGGAAACCCCTTTTCTTTACGAGGCGGCTTGTAGCTCAGGGCCACGATGGCGTCTGATTGGGTTTCATTAATTTGACGCAATAGCGTGTGGGCCAGCTCTGACATCAAATAGGCTCGGGGGGACAAAAAACGCTGTCAACTCAGTCTCTTTTCAGTGTGCTGTACCCATAAGGTCTGCCTTAGCAGCTAGGCAGTCACTCCAACAAACCTTCATGGTCAGGATCTGATTGCTGTGCAATGCAGCCAGGGTAGGAAGACCAGGAAGTCCCTAAGGACAAACAGCACAAAATGCACAACACAAACACTATCACACAACATCTTGAGTGTTAGCAACAGTAGCCGGAGATGAGCAAACTCTTTATCGCAGTTTTCATTGACAAAAATGCAAGGTTAAATAAAGGGTTTTTTGTTTTTCGTTTTTTTTTCCAGATGGAAGTCTGGGCGTGCTTCATGCCGCAATACCGACGACATTACATTTTACACCGAGACGGTAACTTTTCTCTCATCATCAAGTACGAAACACCTGCTAGGTCAATCAAAATCAAAATGGATTTTTCAAAGTAAATATTCCTTGATTTTAACGTTTTCCTTCAGTACTCCTCCATTTTATGTGGGATCATAATTTATTTATTCTATTGCCAATTCCCACTTGTTTTAAAACCTAACACTCAGAGCAACTGCGGACTGAGGAAAACAAACATGCAATAACACTCACGAGAACCATCTTTAGAATATCACATTCAGCCATGTTATGAGAAGCATTTTGAATTGCATGCCTCATTTATAGAACGGCAGCACTGAGAGCCTCACCAGCTTCCGTTTATATGCCCACAATACGAAGACACAGTTTATAAAGCAAATTTGAGATACTGACACTAACGGGACTTTTCAAGCTATCATTCTAGTGAGCATAATTTATGACCGGAAACATCTTCGAGATCGAAATGAGAGCGGACGCATAGAGATCACTTGAGAAACGTTATGCAAAATACCATGCCTAAACCTCTTGTAACATGTAGCTCTCATATAAAACTGAACGGTTCATTCCCTCGGTTTCGTCCTGTTTGTTTTACGATAGGTTTGATCGATTTGCTCGGAGACATTGAGACTTAGCACTGATTCCACCTCCTTTAACAAGATGCCTGTGGTTGATATAATTTTGCTGTATATACCAACAGCTTGGCCACAGTTTTGGCCACTGTCAGCTTCACTCTGGACTATTCATGTATTACAGTTTTGTCCTCTCACTGTGGAAAAAAAAAAAAAAACTTAACACAAGCCAGCCAGAGAAATGTTTCTTGCCTTCCCCTCGGGGCAAGGAAAAAGAAGCTTGCTGTACATGTGCTTTAAGCTCCATTCAGATGAGGTGTAGGGTTTGTGCTTTTCCCACACTGTAGATGTGTACATGGACAAGGGTGAGAATGGTAATACCAGTGGTTGACTGAGAATCTCAACCATTCGCAAATTGTTCTGTTTTGCCTCATTACATATCAGATGTCGTGCTTTGCCGTGGCCTTATGTTACCGAGCGTCTGCCTGAAGCGGGACAAATGCAACTGCACTGAGCTAACTGGCTATTGTGGCTGGAATTAAAACCAGCTACAGAACAAAACCAACGATTCCGCTCCAAGCTGCCATACTTCATACACCTCTTCCTTTTATATCACAGAATCGAAATAAATAGAGTGATCATTTTGCTCTAATTTACGCAGGCAAAGCAACGTGGGAGCCAGATTGAATTAATGAGTGGCTGGATCAGACGCCTTTAAGCACTGGGATCAGAGTGCTTTTAAAGGAGTGTGAATGGAAATTTGGTTTGATCTGCCCAGTACGGTCATTTGGGCTACATTTACCAGACGCTGCTTGAGTGACACAGTAATTTTGTTCTATTCTGTTTTTATTCGCTACCCTCCCTTATCAAATGACTAGCGTATATAATCCACATGAAACGCTCACTGCAATTTAACTGAATATTCCTGTGTCGGTACACATGGATTCAGTGATACATATTCATCGAAACCTCAAGATTTGGTAGCTGTCTCTTGGCTTATACCTCACACAACTCACAATGAATAATCGTTAATCAGTTCAGAGAGTTTCTTGGGCATTGCATGCAGAACGCGGTGTTCCTGAAGTTCTGATCTTGTAAAACAAACAAACAAATGAAAAAAACCCATAACTTAACACTTACAGCAAGATTGCACTCTGGATGGACCCCCAAATAATAAACACAACACTCTAATAAGAATGGTCTCACTTGATACAAATTAATCTTTGTATATGTAAATTAACAAATAAACAGCTTCAGGACATTAGTACTACATTGCAAATACACTGCACAAATTGCCACTGTACAGTTACAAATTGTGTCATAACCGCAATTTGTATAATGATATTGAGCACTGCAGCAAAAATGCAGACGATCGCCTTGAATTTGTGGAATTATGACATGTAGAAAAAAGACTGGGAAACGTTATTTTATCCCCAAATTGATAACATATCTTCTTTTGAGAGGCTTGAGTTGAGAAAGCTTAGTGCTCCTTCCATAACCGAAAATTGTCTTGAGTTGATTGAAATCCTAATGGACCAGGGGTTGAGGGAGACTGTGCTTACATAGCAAATACTCAGCCACATTTGTTTTTAAAAAACTGAATTTGAAAATGAACTGTTAGACATGTTGAATATAAAGAAGAACAAAAATTCCTGTCACTTTGCATGGACATCTACACGGGACATTTTTGATATTATTGGATCGCTCCTCAACCGCTGAATGGGATGATAAGTGACTGAGTTTTGATTTGACCATAATTTAAGGAGGTCAATTACAAAATTAATTTCAGTGATGACTAACAACTTCACATAGTTGTGAGAGGGGCCAAGAAGGCTCATTAGAGCTATTCCTACTGTAATTATGATGACTTAAAGACCAGTGGTCTACAGTTGTGTTTGTGTAACTAACATGAATAATCACATTTTCAACTTGTGACCTTAAGCTGTGGTAATTTTAATGTGTGTGTATGTGTGTGTGGGGGGCTGGAGCTTTTCTGTACGGGTAACTACTAGTGTAACTACACAATGTAACTACGTGTGTAACTATTTAATGTTCTGCCACAGTGAAATATCGCAGTGAACCTGTTGTATACCTTAGATCTCAGATAAACTGGATCTGAAGAAGAATTATACAAGATGTACCGTCCCCCTGTTGCTTTAAGGGTACGATCAATACATTTGACCACATTTTGTGATGTTTTGAAATTAAAGGATCAATTTTGTTTTGATAATACCTTTACTGCTAGAGCAGAAATGCATTTTGCTACCTTTTATTCTTTAGTATACGTTCTCTAATATGTTTTTATTGACTTTTGTATCTGCATGGTGAATTTATTTATTTATTTTTTTTGTCAATTGTTTTTATTGTCTATTTTCATTATTTCAGTCAACAGACATGGAAATTTCATAGTTTTACTTGTTAACTTCTGAAACTTTCTATCTCGGCCTAGACAGAATCTGCAGAGCATTTCACGGTTTTAGTGCTCTGTTTTCAGTCTGAACTTTATCAGCTTCATCAAATGTCAAGGATAAGTATCTTTTCTCCTGTTTTGGCATCACTCATTGAGTTAATCTTCGCCATTTTGCTCCAGTACATTTACTCACTAATTTAATGTGCAAAGTCAATATGTCATTTCTGAGGATAATTTGATTTAACCACAAGCTTCATCATCCTTTAGCGCTTCACTCACATGTGTTTTCTTATGGTGACTTATGACGTTATTACGTATGAAAGTTAATTAAACAAACAGTACCTGCTCATATGATAAGCCTGAAAGTACTGTTTATTTGTACAAAGATATACATAGGGCTAGACCAACCTGAGTTTATTCCTTACCCCTGCTTAGGTCCCCCAAGCACAAATTAAGTTCTTTCATGGTGGATGATGCTATTTCCCTGGTCAACATGGTCAAATCATCGACTGATCCCTGGTATTCCAAATGGACTAAAGAACCGCATCTACACTTAATCCTCCTCCCCAAGAATTTTAACGGTGTGTGTGAAGCCGCTCTCTGGTTTGTCTGAGAAAATAAAAGTTAAACTTATCTTATTGGGTCGCTAACGGCTGACACCAGTAGCAGTACATATAGAGACCTTCAACCACACTGCTAGCTAACTTTTGTAGAAGTTTTTTCTGGAGTTAATGATGAGTTGCTGATAAAGCCTGGAGACTTGAATGAGGGCGAAAAAGGACTGAGCAGCCAGGAGAGGGGAAAAAAGCTTCTGGGGCTGAGATCACAAATCTAATTTACCGGTGGAAGGCTGATGGACTGTCGAAATGATACAGAGCAAATCGCCGCAAATTGGAGCGCAGCGCGGGCCTGTGCCGGGGGAGACTGCAAGAGCGTCACTTGGAAACAGGCGACAGCGTCACATGCGATTACGGCGGTTGTCGTTTGGGGCCACAACGTTAGCGACCTTAATGTTCTGTCGTTGTTTATTAACCTCATCATACTCCCGGGGCCTCAGGAAAAAACAATTAAAAGCACTTTGAGGCACTGTAACCTCCTCGGAGTCTGTCCAAAACTACGACGGATATAGAAAAAAATGCTGCAGCTGAGAGAGTGAGTCACATGAAAGAGCGAGCACTTAATGCAATAAACTTTAACCTAACAGACTTGGTAGGTTGTGGAGTTTGGTCCAACTTATGAGTGATGACTTCAAATGAAACTGCGTGCAGCGAGATATTGGAATGAGATAAGAGAACGATTGATTTCATAAAAGCAGCAAAGCATGCCCTTTATTACCATCTTTTTCAGAAGTGTGAATTTATCAAGATGTCAGCAAACTGCGCTGGAAATAATTGCTGCTCTCAGTTCGGAACACTCACTTGTCATTAATAGTTGGATCTCCATTTTGGTGGGAAAGCCCAAAACTATATCAAATTGCAACAAGACCAATTACATTCATTTCTGTTTCATGATACAAGCCTGTGCGAGGAACTGGAGCAGTCAAAGGGCCCTAAACTCACTTAATGACTTTTTCAGGTGTTTACAGTAAAGCCCTCCCCGTTTCTCTTACACTCACTGTATTGGGGTGTTATGCTTGGCAAGGCAATGTGAGCACTGTCCACAGAATCCAATGCATCTCAAACATTTAGCCCGCAATTTCAGCTGGGAGACATAACACAAAATCACATTCATCAACACATCGGGAAAGAACATGCTAGAGTAGACCACATACCCTCGGGCCCTGGTCGCCTTGATCCCCCTAAAGAACAGAGAAAAAGCGTTTCATTTTGGATTTCTGGTATCTTTCTCGCTCCTTCTCTCCCAGACAAACACACACACACACAGACACACAATAACATGCACACACACACGCACACCACACCACACACACATAGAGGGAAACAGAGAGAAGAGAGATGAGTAATATCAAGGCATAATTCAAAACACACTGATGAGGAGACATAATACCCACAGCCTCAAGAATTCATTGTGGTTGAGAATAGAATCACTTATGATAACACAGGCCGATCTGTGTTGGACTGGGGCTGAGATCGAGCAGCAGAGAGTATGCACAGTTGTGAGCGTGTGTGTGTGTGTGTGTGTGTGTGTGTGTGTGTGTGTGTGTGTACAGAGAGTGTGTTGTCTATAATGACAGAGGAGGTAGATATCTCCACTAAGTATTATATGTTGCTTTGGTTGATTATGTATCTATGGAAACATAACGTCCTGTTACTTTCTCTAAGCATATCAGTGTCTGTCAGTAAATGTGTGACTTAGCAGTGGTGTGATTTTAACACAAATTCAGGTTTTGGGTTTGTAGATTTCTGTTTAGTACATTTCTGTTTCTGTTCAGTCAGTACATAGCATAGCTAACTAACACTAACACACTCAATCAGTCTAGATTTTTATTATTTTATTATTCCACGTTTTCATTTGTTCAGTTGAATCACATACTATCTAAGTAATGTGCATAAGTGGTCTGAACACAGCAAATGAACAAAGTCTTTAATTTGGGTACACAGATTAGGTTTTTTTGTTTAATATTTTGAGACTATGAGGGGATTTCAGTGGAATGCATTGTTTGGGCAGGAGTTACACATATCTCCAGAGTAACTCTATAAGTGCAGTGCTTCGCTTGATCACCCCTTTAAGACGTTCGCCGATCTCCCCTCAGAGAATGGTGGGGTTCACTGCTGGTAGACTGGCTTGTCTTCAGAGAACAGTATTCGTTCCACTCAAGAAGTTTTGTGGTAAAAGTTATAACAAACACTAAATGGCAGCGACTGGGGTGAGATGAGTTCCGAAACCCTACGCAAGTGTATCCAATTTAACAACTGTCAGTTATCCAGCTCTGTGGACAATAACTTTAACCTCAATTTCTGAGGGAGTCTCTCTCTCTCTCTCTCTCTCTCTCTCATCCAAGTACGGGGGAGACTCTCTTGGTGAATTTCTCGTGTTTATGTTCTGCCTGATGAGGGTCATGAAGGGAAAGAGGGGTAATTAACTACAGAGATCTGAAGTAAGGTAGGCTTGAATGATGAACCGAAGGAAATGGAAACACAGCTAAATATTCTGACTTTGAAGGTGGTCTGCGTAATCACAGAAAACATGTTTCCTTTGATCTTTGCTGCTGGGCAGTCATCCTTTTTCTTTATCTAATGATTTGCAAAACTGTCACCCTCAGGCCTTTCATTTTTTAGCCTTTGTAAGTCTTTGACAAAGACTGGGCTTGAAACGAAAGGTTCATGGCTGGTTTTGCCACGCTTTGAGATATGAGCAAGATGTTGTTTTTCCATTGTGTGTGAGTGAAGGAACTTTAGATATTTGCAATGGTTTCAATCTCTTTGCATGGATCATATTGGTTTGGATTGGTCATTGGTCCTACAGACTAGTAAGGAGACAGTGTGGCTGTTTTTCATGCTTGGCACCCAAGTTATGGAGGACGGATACTCAGTGAAGCGTTAAAGCCCTTCAGTCTGGGGTCTCATGTAAAGACATTAATGTTGTATGCTTCGGATATGGGCACAACGTCGGGATTTTGATATTCCAAAATGAGACTTGAGGTTGGAGGGGCCATGCATTTCTATGCGGCCAGCAGAATACCGAGCAAAATCTAATTAGGAACAAAGCTAAAACATTAACCAATGTTTGACCAAGACTGCATGCAGCTGGAAAGTCTAGCTGAAATCTAGATGTGGTATTTAATCATGTTCCTCAACGTCCATTCAAAAGTTGCATAATCTGCAATGCTCTCAGACATATAACACAGTAAGTTCTGTTTGCTTAATTAGTGATTCATACTTGAAACCATATTCCGGGGTATTACTGTTAAGTACTTACCTTGTCACCTTTCGGACCCGGTGGACCCTGTGGAGATTTAGGAAAAGAGGACAAAAGGAGCAAAAATCAAGCACTTATTAATTATTGGATAACTGTAATTCACCCCCCCCCCTCAACAGCCACAACAACAACAACATCAACAACAACAAAAACCCCACATAGGTCTACCTCTGAAACGACAGTCTGTGTTTTTCTTTTTCTTGCATCTCAACACAGTTTCTTTTCTTCCTTACATTCAGACTTACTGAAGTTAAAAGGATGACCACTCTCAACCCTTATTCGATGAAAGTATGTAATGGCTGTGATCACTCTAAAGAGATTTCTTTCCTTAAAGCACACAGATAGATAATAAAATCTCCTCTTGGTATCCTGATCACATGGCTAACTTTTTTTTTTTTTTACTCAAGACTCATGATGAAAATGTGATTAGTCAGAACGTCAGATGGGAGTAAGGTCTTGAGTGCAAACGGCATATCTGTAGATTGACATGATAAGACTACTGAGGGCCGCATTGATGCTTGGCCTCTTGGCCAATTGCCTCTGTGTCTCCAGCAGAGGCTGCTGACCCAGAAAAACTCTGCTCACAGCCATACAGTCAACCTATTGGCACAGCATCCAACATTCAAGGGTGGAAGTTTTCCAAGGGTATTTAGAGCACTCTCTCCCTATGCCAACTTTCACAACACTGTTCTAAGAGCATGTAGTCGAGAAAGGACGGGGCATTTTATGAAGCACTAGTCAATGGAAATTAGAATGGTACTGAATCAGTTTCTGAATTCACCATGTTATGTTTTGGTAACAATAGTACTGAAACAGTTTCTGAACTCACCATGTTGTGCTTTGGTAACAACAGTACTGAAACAGTTTCTGAACTCACCATGTTGTGCTTTGGTAACAACAGTACTGAAACAGTTTCTGAACTCACCATGTTGTGCTTTGGTAACAACAGTGCTGAAAGAGTTTCTGAATTCACCATGTTGCGCTTTCGTAACAGTAGTACTGAAAGAGTTTCTGAATTCACCATGTTGTTTTTTGGCAACATGGTTTTTTTCCCCCTGGTTTTACAAAGATCTCAGCGCTGACAGAAGCTACTTATCACAGCTTCGCTACAGCTGGTGCATTTGTCTCAGCTGGGACATAAAATGTCTTGTGCTCATTTCTGCTCAAAGAGAAGTGCGTTCACAAGTTAATTAACAGCGTTGCGCTTCCAACAGAAATTTCCAGTGAGCCGCACTACTGGTGTTGCATTTTGTTTTTGAGGTGAGAGTGATGTATCCTTTTCTTCACTTCGCTGTTGGAAAGACACAAAGGAGGGTGCCTCTTAAACACAACCATATGCGCCTGTGTATTGTTGCGGTTTGAATGAAAGCTTGATGCAATAGACATTGAGGCGAAGCCAAACACCTGCTTGCCTTTGCTCCAGCTTTGCAGAGGTCATCAAAGCTCATATGCTTGCAACGTACATCCCTATTCTAAGGCAGTTTTCATAGACCAATCCACTGCTGTAACTAAATATCATGTAATAATCCTTATAAAATTTGAGCTCCATTTGTAGAGGCTGAATTCTGGATTTATTTATTGATATACTGAAGATTCCTTTCACGAAACTTTACAGGAGTACACATTTAACCCCCTTTTTCTTGATCTCTGTTAGTTTAACGTCGTCAGCAATATGTGTGATATAGCAACATTAGAAAATATGACTTTCCTCTGCTTGAAATTCATGGATATTTAGACATTTAAACTTATAACTAGTTCTTTTCTTCTCAGTGTCTCAGTGGCAAATTCCTTATGCATGAATATCTTGGTGGTACTTTTGTGCTAATCTTCATTTATCCCCTTTGCTTCCCAGAAAGTAAATAAAGAAATAAATACATACATAAATAAAACTTCTTGTCTTCTCATTAGACTCCTGTCTAAGTCTGGCCTCCGTGGAACAGACCCGAGAAAGTCTGTGAATACACGAGGTGTCTTTTGCAGATGCACAATAGACAGTCCTTGACTGTTGAGTGTCATTGAGAAAGGTAGCACGGATATACACACTCTCTGCCCTCTTGGACATTCAGCTTACATAGCAACCATTCCAACCAATAAATTCTCTGCTGTGCAAAGATAGCCACTTAATTGGTTGAACATGATCTTCCTCCACAATCTGTTATTGACTTTCTCTGGTCATGAACTTGACAGTCATGCTCATGTCAACCTTGGTGAGAAGCAAATTGCTGATGTATATGTGAAGTCACTGCAAATAACCGAATGTGAGATAAAACATGGAATGACGTACAGCCGAGGAAGGATGCAGTAGTATGCAGGAGTGATGTTAAAGATGCTTAAAACTTTGAGCGTCATAAAATTCTGACACTCAACGCTGAGTGGCAAAAATATATTAAAAACCATGGAGAAAAATGTGCTGTGCTGTAACTTGTGTCATTAGATCTGGGCTTGGCTTGCTGCCGTTACTTGTGGCCACCAGAAGGTGGTGCTATCGAGGGTGAAACGTTTATTTATTTATTTATTTATTCATTTATCTTGAGTCAGTCAAAGGTTGATTTAAAACAAAATTTTGTTCAAAGGAAAGATAGATTTCTTTTTATGTCAGCCAAAAACGGAGCGATAGAAGAGCATTTGGAGGAAAAGGGTTCCTTTGTAAATGTTTGCTGAAATAATAATTATTTATGTCTCATAATTAGGACTACACTACATCACCTTGACTTGGCGTCCTAGCAGTAAACGGTGGCTCCACAACACTAATTTGTTTGGATGAATGGCTGACTTTTGCTGACTGCAGTCTGGTTTAGTTCATGACGACAGCTCCATTTATTCTCGTACATAACTCGAACCATTTTGTGACTTATAAATTCATCCTGTGAAAACATCTTTTACTCACTTGATTGAAAGAAATAAACAGAGAGGTTTTTTGACACTGTGGCTAAGGAGGTGTGATCTCCAGTTAAAAGGAGCCCTCAGTGGCTTACCAACAGGTTGGGAGGCCGTAGCTTTGAAGCTGCATTGTGCCTTCCTCACTGGCCTGAGGCCCCTGGCACTGTGTAAATGGGAAACCACTGCTACATGGAGAAAATGGGGAGGGATGGGTGAGTCGTGAAAAAAAAAGAGAAAAACAAAACATGAAAGGTCTGTAAAAGCAAGGCCAAAGCCACAGAGAACTGGGAAACACTCAGTGTACTCGGTGCACAAATCTGATAAAGTGGGTACACTTAATAAAAACAGGATAAAATACAAAAATTTCTCTTTTACGGTCTTGGGGTTGAATCTTGCCAATCCCCCGTGGAACTAAATATGGTGTGCAGTATTATCAAAACTTTATTATGTCTGAGTAAGTTTGGTTTGGCCCAGATATACTTTCAGACAGACTATGAACTGAGAAAAGCATCAAATCAACCATATTTGCCTCTCCGGGGGTACCAATCTGGCTATGACTAAAAAAGAATAATTCCCATTGGGAATGGTTTCTGGCGAACTCCGGGAAAAAAAAAGAAAAAAAAGGTCTCGGTTATTATCCTCTGTCCATCCAAAATATCCTCTTCCTCGACAACCAGAGGCATAAAAAAATGCTCTCATTATTCAGTAAAGGAATAAAAGTAATTCTCTGTAACTTTGACAGGAGCTGTCCTGCTTTCCTGGGTCTGACACATCATCACAAATGTTATACCTGACATTACTATGCGCTTCAAGGGTGGGTGACACTAACGTGAGAAAACCATGGTTGGACTGGTATCTTCATCATATTGGAAATAGGATTTCTCAGCCATATGTGTGAGGTCCTTCAAGGTTAAAAACATATTAAAGTAAATCCATGTCTCACTCTCCTTTTTCACCTCTAATTAACATAGGACATGACAGCGTGTGTTGGTAGCCTGTGTCTGGCTCACTTCAACTTCTTTAGCAGCTTTTGACGCGAGCGCGACTGCTCTGGCAGCCCTGGTGAGATGTTGTACACTGGTTATGGTTCTTGCATACAAAACAACCCAATTAAGCGTTGTGTAGCAGAAACATAATACCAAACAAGGACGTGAGCCTATATCCCTGCTTTGTTACGTTTTTCCCTCCACGTCTGAGAGAGGCATTTTTGACTTACCCTTGGGCTATCTTTAGGAGTACTGCAACCCAGACACCAAATAGCCTTTTGTGTCTATTGTATCCATACTGAAAAAAAAGGAAAGAAAAAGAAAAAAAGAAAAGAAAAGAAAAGAAAAGCCACCTTGGTAGCCCACAAACAGCCATTGTTGACCATGTGGAATCAATATTTTGTTTTCTTGGAACACTGGCTTTCTACAACTTTTACAGCTTTTACAGTGATGTTTGTACCTCTCTGCAATTTAAACAACTTTGTTTAGTACAAGGATGCAGACTCCTCAAAGAAGGAGTGAGAGAGCAATAGCAATACATGTCGCTCATGACGCTCAGGTAAGGCAGGTCAAATGCTTCAAGTTAAATAAAGTAAGAAAATGGTGTTACACAATACCACAAAGTCTACTGACGTTTACCTATACTTGAAATCTAATATTACCTTAATCTTACTTTAGTTTCTAAAGTTACCACAACTTCTCTGTTTGCTTTTGCTTGGAGCTGCACATAGAGATTCCAATACAGTTCTATTGTCTGGTTGCACATTAGTTGCATAATCAAGCACATGAAAATAATAAATACTAGGAGACTGAAATGAATATAATGGATCAAAGAATTAGATGCTCAACTAACTGTGGTTGTTCTCTGGACCTCAAGGAAGAAACACAATTGGTTTAAATGTGGCACAAGGTCTGAATTTGACCATCCAAGTCTCCTTACCCACAATCCACTATGCACAATAATTTCTGTTTCTATAAATTTGCATCACGTTGCTGTTTGTGTCATATTCTTTCACTCAATCAGTAAATCAACTAAACAATCAACCAATGAGATGGCCAATCAATCAATGCAAACATAGTAGAACAGAAATCTTTCCTGTGGCTGCAGTTTTCTTCCCTGACTACAGGGGGCTCATACTCAAGGTGCCACCCACCACATCTTACACACAGAGTGCTGTCATTTTCATCATGGTTCTTAGGTACGCAATTCTCTAAAGGTAAGCTTTAAAGATTTAAAGATTTAAAGTAATGAGCATAAAATACATTTTAAAGACAGAATGTTACAAATGAAGTTTTATAGACACAGTTATGTCAAGTAAATAATGAGAGCGCAACTACATCGTTAGCCGACTCCGCAGTGGTGATTAACCATCTCGGCAGCAGCCAAGTAGTCACAAATGTGATTGTACACAGTCGATAAAAATGTCACCCAAATTGCTGGAACACTCTTATTTTTTTATAAGCCAAGCACCAGTACAGGAGGTATAGGAAGCTATCGTTATTGAGTGTCTTATGTTCATTCCTCATGTGAGTGTAAGGCCGCCCATTGAACCATTTCCAGCATTTTTATGAAGTCTGGCACACTGACAGGGAACGATTCAAAATATCCTTTCATCAATTTTGTGGTCCACCCCTCAACACCTCTAAATGTTAAACTTACCCTTCTACTCATACGTTATCACACTTTGGGCCGTTATTACATTTTGGGCTTCAACACCAAACTGAAAATGTATCAATCTGCCCAAAATGTAAAGAGTTTTTTCACCAGGCCCAAAATGTAATAACCTGCTCATAATGTGATAAATGTTTACATTCTGTGCATTATTACATTTTGACAGAGAGAGGCATATTGTGTATGCTCTGCCTTTAGTTAGCTGACCCTCATAGGCCAGACATCTGTGTAAAATAGGAGGTCACCCCCCCCCCCCCCCCCCCCCCCCCCCCCCCACACACACACCTTCTATCCAGTGCACCGCATATACTCTAAGCAACGTGCCTGGCACGCTTCACTGACAAAGGCTACCTGCTTTTATATGTAACCTCAGAGTACAGAGCACTTGCTGCGCCGGTGGCAAGCCCCCATCTTTTCAAGCAGAATGTGCACGGTGTCGATGGCAGATCATAACTTACGGACCACTAATAAAACCCTGGTGGCAATTGCTGTAAAACATGGTCATAAAAAAAAAAGAGAGTAATTTAGACCAGCCTCCGCCCTCTGAAGAGATGTCGGTTGGACGGTTGGGCCGGTTTGATGTAAAGCGGGTGAAGGTGGCTACGGCGCTTTTTCAAAAGCAAGCCAAGTTGCACTCATCCATGTACAGATTGTGAGTTTTATTGTAATTAGAGTCACTCGAGCTGTTGAATACTATGCGGTGTGACTTATGGTTTCCACTCAAGGAGAACAGGGGCGTTTCCCACTGGAGAAGTTAAGCCTTGCTTGAGCCCTCTGACATTGTGTAGTGAGCATGCGTACTGTGCCGGCTGTTAACTGGCTCAGTGGCGTTTTCATGCTCGCCGCGTAACTATGATTGCATGAAGTCCCCGTTCTTCTTTGAGGATATCTAAGGAGCTTTTGCTTGTAAGAAACCAATCACCAGTTCACTAGCCTTATTTGGAGGCACAGATAAACAAACATATCATGTCAGTTCTGAAAGTAATTGGTTGCAGCAGTTGTAGTTCTTTGTTCAGACAGTTCCTAAGCAGACTTAAGAGGGGGAACATTCATGAGTAAGTCCACCAGCTGGATTCCAAAAACACACTCGCAAGACCCAAACCTGATATCGAAAAGAGAGAGAAAAATGGAATGCCAGCATCATGCCAGTTTGTTAATTCTGCATGAGAAGCCTCAATTATATTAGTGGGGGGCCCCTGGGGAACATTCTAGGGTGGGAAACTAATCGGGGACAGAGATGCACGTAATCAAGACAGAATGGGCAGGAACAGATGACCACAAGTGGATGGTGCTCATCAGATGAATCCCATCACTGAGGTTAGGCAGGGATAGGAAAACCACAGTGGAAAGCTGACTTGGGAATGGCATCTGGTTCCCATATTCACAGTGTATCACAATTAGTCCGGCATAAAACGGCTTTAATGTCGACTGCGTGCGTCAGTGAGAAGAAAAAGTAACGTTCTTGGTAGAGCGGTGTCATAAAGAAAGACCTTGGGGGCTCCGCGTGTCGCTGGAGAGTATAATTAGCAGAGTCACCTTGCAGTGAGGACCGCACAAGCTAATGAAGCTGGCCTGAGGTGGCCACTCTTATACGGGCACGGTCACTAACAAGGACAACAAGACTCAGCACGCCACGCCGCGCTCGCTTAAACTGCACCGTGCGCCCGTCTGGGCCACCTAGTGACTCCCTGTTCCTTTTTTATGCGCACACAAAATTCTGAACATGAGAGAGCATTAACGCCGCAATAGATTTCGAATTACAGAGCAAATCCCGGCTCGGGCTTAAATCTTATTCCGTCAGCAGCTCGGACGTTCACGTGTAGCTGCAACTTTAAATCAAAAGAAACAGAGGTACCCAGGAGGTGATAGAATAGATCAGATACGGATGTCCCACACCCGAACTCCGTTAGACGGCGTGGTGAGGAGCACTTTGAGCAGTAGTGAAACACTCTGCGTGTGTGACCATGTCCTAACCGCCATTGGAGGGAATCCTGTTAGTGCAAGAAGGGGATGTCCCTCTCCCCGTACTTCATTTCCATCAGTGTAGTGGTGGTGGAAGAATCAGCAAAGGAGAATCCACAGTCAAAACAGTTCAGACAGAGAGGACTGTTTGGTAAATCTTTAAAAGAGGTACAAAAGGCCAACGAATGTTTTTTTTTTTTTTCTCTTTCAAAAATGCATCCTGTTGTGAGCTCCAACAGAGGCTGGTGAACATATTTACTCTCTGTGAGACTAAAGACAGCAGAATAAATTATGATTCGCAGAGTACCTGTTATTAAGTCGATGCCATGTTGAGAGGATTAAGAGTTAGTCGACCGTAAAAAAAAAAAAAAGCCCTCCCTTCTTTTAGTTAACGGTATTTTTCAAAAGACCCCATCCCCTTTCTTTTTTTTATCTTTTTATTCACTTCCCCATTTCACACGAACAGGAGCCATAGAAATGGTCACATGTTCAGTTAAATTATTTACAACCATAAACAGTGTGGACACATGTAAAATGGTTTAGAAACAATGTTGGTTTTTCTGAGTCGAACTGTAAATTCCCAAGTGTACCGGGAAAGGAGCGCCGTCATATTCCTTGGACTATAAAAGTAGTTATCACAAAGCGCAGCAGTTTCAGGTTGAAAGCTGTCTTTAAATTTTTCATGTTTTTGTGAATGCAAATGAAACTTTGTCTCTGAGACTTTGCAAGCTGGATCAAAATACATTAAAACCATCTGTCTTCAGAATACCTAGTGGTTACTGGTACGCTCTTTCACTCAAGGATATGAGATTCGTTAGGAAAGTTCTAGATGTTCTCTCTATGGCTCCTTCCACACCCCAGTATAACTGCATTAGAAACACTTTAATTAGCATCCTCTTGCATAATTTAGTCAATTGAACTTGGGCACTGTTTCTGTCATTGCTATTTGAGAATCTGCAGGGATACGTGGAGGATGACAGTTGAAACACAGGTAAAGATCTGGGCAGGTCATATGGAGGGGAAAATCTGGATGCCTTAGTGAGGTGTAGGTGTCTTTGCCTCCAAACAAATAGGCATTAAAGCTCTGCCTTGGACTTTGACTGGCAGCCGTGAGGTTGAGGTAGAGTTCAAAAAGTTGCTACTGTCAAACGCTGCCGTGTTTGACTTATCCTTCTTTTTTGTTCCGGCATGTTCTCTTGCCTCTTGTCAGAACTGTGATGACAGGAATAATGACAGCACCTGCTCTCCTAGATCTAAAACTGCAAAATCCCACTTCAGTCATTCCAGGGTCACATCTTGTCTAGCCAGAGGAACTCAGACAATGAACTAACTACGTACACAACTCAAACTCAGAAAAGTCCCTCAACAAAGCTGCAAGATTCTAAATTCTCCAATTTCTATATACACATACAATACGTGTACACTATAATCACTCATAAATGCACTGGAACTGAACAAAACAAATGGCCATTCACTACTAATAAAAAGTTTCATTTTGTGACTACTCATTAATGACCAGTGCATTCTAATCATATAGTGAACTGATCTTAGAATTGTGACACAGTTTTTTGGATGAGAGTGATCTTTATCTCACGAACAGAGTGGCATCTAACTTTTAAACCGATCGCTTTGCATTTGTAGGTGTTCTTCCGCAAATCGCTTCGAGCTCTAACACATTTGTTTTTGGAGTCTGTTTGTAAACATACTATTTACTTTTGCTTTTAACATCTGAGGCTAATTAGACGCCTGAGCCCGTGTATGCTGTTATCAGCGGCTGTAAAAACCTGTGCACCGGCTTATTTGCACAGAAACACCAGTGGCTAAGGGGCACAACACGGGAAAGCGCCACCATCGTAAAGCACGGTTCTTGGCGCTGTCTTTGTTGCCTGTCGTCTCCCTGTTTCGGGGATGTCCTTGTAAAGCTGTCAATCAAAACACAACACCCTTTAGGATCTTGTGTGTCTCATTTTTTACAGAAACTTCCCAAGGACATACTCTACTGAAAGAGAGTAACAAAGATTTTTCTTTTCTTGTCATATGCACAATGTCAGTATCATTTCTTTGCAATGCCCCCAACACCACTTTGTCATTCAAAAGAGAAAAAGTAATAAATATTCAGAGTACAAAGGCTTGAAGGTCCAATGAATTCTGGGCCGTTCTGCTTTTAATATCTTGACCTGTTTAAATATATGAAACGGTTATGAATTTAGCTGGGAGAGCTAAAGCCTATTTGAAGAGCCTGTTGACAAGTCAGAAATGTGCTATAATTTCACTTTTTATTCAGAATTGTATGAATATTCTAGCAAGTTCCACGCTCTCCAAAAGCCAAGAGTACTGTCATGCAACTGGCCTCTATGGGATGATTTCATGTCTTATTGATGAGTGAGATTTAATGGGATGGGAGGCAAAAATTCTGCTTTTCACTCCTATATTTTCACATGCAAGGCTTTGTTTAGAGTGTGTACCCAAAACCAGACTTCAAAAACCCAAAAACTATTCCGACTGCATGGCCACTGTGACCATCTTAATGAGTTATTTAACACAGTCACTAATCCTCTAAACCAGTGGAATACACCTTCAGGCTAGATGGCACTGGCTCTTAATGCATTTTAGCTTTGGAAGTTGGTACTGTCCCAGTTAAGGCTGTATGCTGGTGCCGTAAGTGAACCACACTATGTGAGTTCCAGCTTTGCAAAAATAAAGTACCTTAAAACTTTTATTTCATCTCATCTCTCTCTCTCTCTCTCTCTCACTCTCTCTCTGTCTTCTCTCTCTCTTACAACCACAGTTCATGCTCACTAACGTACAAACTTCCTGTCATTCCCAAATTGCTTGTTGACTTTCAGTGTGTCATTTTTGCAATGCTAATAAGCCAAAGGTTTGACTGTGCGGTGAAGCTCCTTTGAGCAAGGTGGAGCTGATCAAAGTCCAGCTGTTGGATGTTTTATTAACAGGTGCACTGCATTATTCATGAGCGCGAGTGCCGCCTACTGGATGTCACCAGGCGTGCCTCTAATCCCGGCGTGCTACCTGCATAATTTATCGGCTGCAACACTACATTTACTCCAACGGTCACGTAAAAAAATAAATAAATAAACACAAGAAAAAAAAATTGTGTATTCTCCTCTAAATGTGTCCTCTGATAAAAGCATTTCAACCCAGTTGTACAGTCAAAGTTATTTAAACACCACAGTAAGTATGGTGCAGAGGACACTTGATAGAAACTTGATTTAAACTACAAATCTGCATATGCCTTTAGCATGTCATTGTATTCTTCGGAGAGACGCACATAATAAGCCAATGAGTTGTGGCTTATTGTTTGGTGTGATGAATGTTGAATGAGTGTTGAACGGGATGTGGTCTGGGGATGACACGCATTTAGACAAACATTTATGCATCGCTAAATACTACACTGCACTTTTACCGCACAAGCCATGGCAGGTGTTGTTCCAATTACTGCCGCAATATGACAGGAGAGACGACACATTAGATATGAAAGACAGCAGATGTGGGAGACGGAGAGGGAGAGTGTGTGCTGTGAAGCGCTGTGCATTCAGTAGATCAAAAAACAAACAAACAAACAAACAAACAAATAGAAATGCAATGAAACCCAAACCTAAAATATATATATATATATATATATATATATATATATATATATATATATATATATAGAGAGAGAGAGAGAGAGAGAGAGAGAGAGAGAGAGAGAGAGAGAGAGAGAGAGAGAGAAAGAGAGACATTACCTATCTAATGCCACTGTTGCAGCACGTTTTAGGAAGTGTTACCAGCTGAATAATGCATTTGGATGTCTGCAGTGACCTGGGAAGGTTATTTGAGCATTTTTGGGTTTGGGATCATTTTAAAGCATTACAGCCCCTCTCAATCACAAGGGAGAAAGATTTAAACGATTCTTAACAAGCATAATAGCTTAAAGTAGTTCTTACTTCTCTCGAAACTGAATCGCCATCAATAGCAGCGCCAGAGCTAATCTTTTGATTTCTGATTTTTTTTTTTTTTTAATCTTTTGAATTTAATACTAATCATGATCTGATTTTCATTTCTACATTTCTTCATTTCTAAACTCTGAAATGTCACTGGGCATTTTACTCTCAAGAAGCAGGTTTTGTTTGATTTTTGAGATGAATTTACTGCCATTTAAAATAAAAAAAAAAAAAAAAAAAAAAAATCAACTTCCTCAGAGCTGACTGCTTTTCCAATCTATCTTACAGCTGTTAAGAAGTTGGGAAAACTGTCATTGTCTGCATTCCTCAATAATAGGCCATCATTACTTTAATGACAAGCTCTGCAAAAGACAATATGTAATAGAGAAACAAAAATAGAGACTTTCACAAAGACTGACTT
The DNA here is from genome assembly GCF_902362185.1 of Chanos chanos. Lineage (NCBI taxonomy): Eukaryota > Metazoa > Chordata > Actinopteri > Gonorynchiformes > Chanidae > Chanos > Chanos chanos. Next base: position 32,517,418 of record NC_044501.1, on the reverse strand, counting down.
TTCCATTTGACTCCCTGGCAGAGTGGTGGTATTTTCATATGAACCGTGACTGGACAAAACCCACTGAGAAACCACATGCCCTGAGCCGCTCAGCGATGTGCACTGATAAAAGTCTGCCACATATTATTATAATAAGTCAGAGGACCAATTTTGGGTAAAATGAAAGAAACAAATTACTCTCTTTTCAGTTTGTGGATTGTACAAGGGACTATTCTCTCTGCATTTTTCTCGGGACGGGCAGAATGAGAAACACAACGATTAAACCACTTCATTGCTGCCCCCCTCCCTTGAACGCCCCCCCCCCCCCCAACCCTCTTCTTATAAAACTGACTGAATGAATCAGGGTAAAGTCAGTCTTAGGTCTCTCTAATGTTTTTGGACATGATGCATAACACAGAAGACTGATCGTGTCCACATATCCACAAGTACTGTATGCTAAACTGCAAGCCCAGATGTTCCTTTCAAGCATTTATAAAATTGACATTTTATAAATACATTTTCCTTTATACACCGTAACTGTTTATTCACAATGAGTAATGTAATCAGCTAGTTGTGCATGTGGAACAGAATCTATTTCTCTCAGTGTGGTAAATATTTGAAAAATTTCCATTGTCCCTGTCTTTTATGTGGAAAACATGGAACAATCCATTTTTTTCCTCCCTCTCAAACTACAAAAATATATTCCGTATCACACACGTCCAAGATAAACTCTTTAGCTGACAGCCTGTCAAAAGAAGGCTGTCGACCCCAGATCCCTAATCTTTCCCTAAATCCTTCCAGAAGTTTCAGGTGTTGAGTGTGGGTGTTTTAATGACTCCATGAATCTGACTGGACGCACCGTGACCAGCGGTATGACTGACAACTGCTTATCTGAGCCCAGGAAACTGATACGGCAAACCCACCTTTATTACCTGTCTCCGCTTTCTACCTGACCTCAGAAGTCGGTCAGAGATGAGGAGAAGAAAAATGGATGAACTCGCTGTTTTCAGGGCAGCTCTTGCCGGCATAGGCCGTCATACCCACTCGATCGCACACAAACTCTATAAATTATCTTAACAGAGCGCACACGGCCCTCTCTGACCTCGGTAACAAAATTCCGCTTTTTGACTGTCAGAGACGCTAATGGTTAAATATGAGCTTGTCTTCATCTGTGCTAAGTCCATACGTTTTCCATCTGTGAGGTGGAGGGACTTCTGTGATCACTCGACACTTAATGAAGTGAGACACTCTTTTTTTGGTATATGTTGCTGCCAGTGACCCTGTCTTTGAGAACTCTAAGGGAGAGTTATAAGAAGCCATGGTCTTTTAGATGAGACGGGAAGTTTCTTCATAAGGGGAAAGCGTGGGTAAAAATATCATTTTAATCATATAGTCAGATTACACAAGGAAACTGAGAGGGTTTTTTTTTGGTCATGGATGAACTTAAAGCCCTGATATTAGAGCAGATTTACTAGATTTATCACTGAATCTCTCTAAAGCAAAAAAAAAAAAAAAAAGGCTTAGCACGGGATGCTATATAGTGGGAAATGAAAAATAAGCTCTACCGGTAATGGCGTCTCTGGTTAACAGTTAAGTAAATCACTCAGTACTGCCTTGCAACAGGATCAGAGGTTTTTTACCTTCAACAATAGCTCATGCAAACCAGTTTCAGCTTGTTGCCATGGTACTTACTGGGGGTCCTGGAAGGGCACAAAAGAGAAAAAGAAGTAAAAATTACAACAAATTCATTGCAGGTGATAGATCAACAACACATTCATGTAACATTGAGACACACACAGTAGCTGGGTATATAAAAGTTCAAAGTGATGTTCTAGAAGTATCCCTGATACAAGCATACCAAAGAGGAAATAAAGATTAAAAAAAAGAAACCGGCAGCTTCCGGATCATCTCATTTCAATGGCACCGAAATCCGGGCATAACATTTCTTCGTAGGTGCCAAATGGCACCTTTTATTTTTAACTGTGGCATTTAAAACTGGCATCGTGTCAAAATGACCATCCCTGTATCTTCTTTCCTAACTGTTGGCCAACACTGCCAAGCTGCCTTGATCACATGACTGGATTTTTCAGATGTGTCTTCCGTTTCAGAACCGCAGGGGTTGCTGGCCTCCTTGTTAAAAATGTCCCCCTGCCTTTTTTTTTTTTTTTTTTTTGTGAGGTGATACTCATGTCCTTTCCCAATTAACCTCACTCAAATGATCCTGCGGACCAGGGCTCAACAACATTATCAAAAGAGCTCTGCAAATCATTTTACCGCTTTTGTTCCTATTAGAGCGGTGCAGCTGCTCCACCTGAAAAAATACGATTTTTTTTTTTATGAGCTTTTTCTGTGTTTTTAAGTTTTCTTCATGTGGAAGTTAAAGTGAAAAATCACTTCAGCAGCTGTGCTTTAAGGAGCATTGACGACACTATACTTCACCTCCACTGTTGTTCAAGGTTCACTGAGCAGGACTTCTCCTTTCATAACTTCACATTTGCAAGATAGATGGAACTTAACTAGCCTTAAAAAATGTCAGAGCAACATGATGGTGGACAGCATTCAGGAGCAAGTGACAAGAAGCCCCACATTGCTATTCCATTCATAATCTCAGCGGCTCTGCTTAAGCCCGGCTGTGAATTTTATTTCAGCATTAATGAGCGTTCTCCTCTAGAAACCTTTTTTCAGTTTTGGACTACGCCTAATTTGTGTACGAAAACCTTGCACTACTTAAGTGAACTCGACTGAGCATGGTGAAATTTTAATGAACTTATTTTAACTTCCTTAAGGTAACTCAAAGGACTTCATTTTGATACAGGTTTTGACAAACAGATCCGGGTCTCGTTCCATTTGCTGTCATAGGCTTAAGAGATTCTGATCATTGCAGTGCTAGTGCTCTGAGTTCACCCTATGCTGTTGAGGCTGAGTGTCACCAAGTCTTCTTAAATGATCAATGACCGCCTTTGACAGGTATGCCCTGTTTCTGATCTTGTGAAAGGACAAGTCATTATCACCCTGGGACATGACAGGAGGATTTTGGAGCAGCATTCTGCACTGACAGCTGCTTGTCTCCAATTGTGGTCTGAGTCCTCTATGAAATTTCATTAACTCCTGGAGAATAGCAATTGCTGTATTTGATCACTCAGTTAATTTTTGCAACCCTACGATTATGCTGCAACTTTTTAAGCTTCCCCTGTGTGTGTGTGTGTGTGTGTGTGTGTGTGTGTGTGGGTATGAGTGTACGAGTGAGTGTGAATGTTTTTCCTGTGGTCAACTGGCCATACATAGAGGATCTGGGAGCTACACTATGGAAGTGTTTAACAACTCATGAAAGAGCTCTGGCATATCAAGCCCCCCTCTCGTGTCAGTTGCTGACCACTGCCGTCCAACCCAGCTTTTTGCCACTGCATCCTCCAACCACCAGCCCCACCAAAGGCTACAAACACAAATCTAGCCAAAGAAGAAACTATTCCATTCTACAGCCCTTTCACTGACACTAGCAACTGTATGTTCCAATGAAGTGTCACTTTGAGCTGTAATTCCTGGATAAACACATTGGTATTTTTCCAGTTTGCTTTCCCCCTTCAATTAACGGGTTTGTCTGGGCCCAGTTAAACCAGATGAAAGATCATTCTACGTACTCAGACGGGCGACTGGTCTTGCCCTGGGTTTGGTGTTTCTCGCCCTAGAAACACTGTGACCAGGCAAACACAGATCTCAGGTTGTGGAGATCCGGCCTGCATGCGTTCCGCATTAGCGGCTATGGTTGAAAGATGTTCCCTCCCTCAAAATAGCAAAAAAAATAAAAAAATTCCCCCCTTCTCCACAAACGTTGATGGATGCAAAAGAGAGATTTTTACATTCATTCACTAATCAAGGCTCCATATGCTTGACCCAGAGATTGTAAAGCGAGGACATGCTACTACTCCCATGCATACTTCATAACATTTTATTCCAAATTTTTACCCGGCTTTATAAAAAAACTTTAAATTTCCAAAGTGACCGTGGCGTTCAATTCTTTACGAGGGGAAGCCTGGGACGAGTTCTGTGTAATTCCAACTGGACCAGTGACGTGGTCTTTAAAGGTGAAGACAAAAATGTATCATTCACATTTGTTTTGGCTGAGATGCATGACCACATCTGAGGATAAAGTATGTGTGGCCCTGGAATGAATTTCAGACCAGGTCTTTGGCTCAGTCTGTAGAAGGGCTATAACAGCAGGACGTAGATGACGTTAACATATATTTTCTGACCCGTTACCTGTTGTCTGTGTTATGTCTTGATAAAACTACTCTATCATCACACCAGTCTTGTTGGAACAGACGTCTTATTTTTGTCAGCGGTCAAACGCTGCCTTTCATGATCCAGAGCAATAGAATTTCACTACTATGCATTTTTCTTTCATGGAATATTGAGGCATCACTCTTGTGTATGGGAGTTTAAGTTGAAATCCACACCAACTCCCCTCTTCTGTTATTTTCTCCCTAACTGGACATGAGATCACTTGGCTATTTAGACCGTTTCAAATGAATTGAAAAGGTGATGAGGAGTTTGCATGCAAAAATTGGAAATTGGGTCCTTTTTCCGGGATTGCGTTTTTTTTTTTCCTTGGCATGAAAGCCATCATCAGAATGAACAGTAATAGCAGCGTCTAATCCTCCGCCGTCTCTGTCACTGACTCTACTCATTTCCTTTCCTCCAACGTAACTGCTACACGGTGGTTCAGACTCACAGAGAACGAGAATCCTCTTTTACACGCAATCATTCAAAAGGCTTACGTTTTTTCGTGTTTTTTTTTTTTTTTTTCTCTCTGTCTTGAGAATAACATCTTTGGTCCAAAAGTATGGCTAATTAGTCCAGCCTTAATGTCTCAGCACCAAAGAACCTGAGGCTCCACTGTCTATTATTTGGACTATTAGCCTTCCATGAGACATTACAGACGCGTAGGACGGAGATTTATGTTTTTATGCATGTTAGTTTGATCCAGGATCCATTTCACACTGTCTGTGGGTGGGTTGCCACTGACACGTGTCCTCCAGAAGGGAGCTGGGCCCAGTTGAACAGGATTCGGTGGGCTGGCCAGGATATCCAGTTCTGACTGGAGGTCCAGTAAAAACGGATCTGGTTGTAATGGCCAGTATAACGGGCCCAAGTTATTTGGAATGTAAGTCTGAGGGCATGGGTTTTTGATGCCCGCAGGTATTTGAGTAACCAGGCTTTTCTCTGTAGCTGAAAATTTATGGAAGAGGTGGCGTGAACCAACATATTTGGTGGGGTTATGAATCGTCCTTTTCAAGTGTCTTTTAATGTTACTCTCCATCACAGAACTGCATACATTCTCAGACTGAAGTCTAATGCGTTTAACACTGTGCGCTGAGCATGCAAACACACTCACCCGGTTCTCCATTGCGTCCTCTTCTGCCACGCTTTCCTGGTGGACCTGTAATTGTGAGAAAAAGGCATCGTTTTGAGATTCTTCTCATTTCGTCTCGACTTCCTCTTCAATATGCCTCAATTTTATCTGCTACTAAGTATGTGGAAAAAAAAAAAAGTCATATCAAAGGGTTCAAGCCATCTAACGAAGGCAGTTTGTCTAGAACATAAAGGTTGTTTCTGGATGCTTTGAAAGAGATCTAAAACTTTTTTCAGTAATTTAAACATTGAATTAGGGAGATGGGGCACCCTGTAATGTCATAAGAGCACAACTTTTCATTCCCTCTCACATCATTTCATTTCATTTCATTTGTTATTTTTCAGCATCACTGCATTTCATTTTAATTTTGTTTTTACAACAGTCATTTTCACTTTGCTTTTCGCAGCATCTATCTGCCAGAAGAGTAAAACAATTACATGTGCTGTTAACTTTAACAGACTGACCAAGCTACTTAAACATGCTCTAGAGGTCTTAAGCACCGTGAAGGGTCCCCCTCCCTCTCAAGCACTGAAGAAGGTGTTTTCTTCATCTCTTCAGTCCAATATAAGCACTTTTATTGCGGTAGATGTATGCGTAAATGTAACTTTATACCACTTTTATACTGGATTCTTATTATGCTGAAAGATAGCCTATCATATTGAGATGTTATTACCATCACCCTGACAGAAAGGTCAGCGCTAGATCTATCAAGCCAAATAATCTGGCCAGAGATTTGACCCGTGTCTCATTTCAGAAATAATAACGTGAACATGCAGCGGGCAGGCTCCCTCGTTCATTCTTTGTTATCAGTCTGCCTATGATTCGGAGATTTATTATTCTAGCAAAGACTAAGATGATTAATCTGTGTAATCAATGGTGGGCTGTGGGTAATTTAGTGAAGGTCAATGCAGCTCAAAACCTGTTGTTAATTTGCTAAGGTGTCATAAGTGATTGCTTTTTCGCTTCGCCAAGCGATCGCTCTTAGATTTTAGGTTTCTTTTTCAGATTCTGACACTTCATCATTGGACGGGAACCAGCTACTGAAAAAAAAGTGATTTGTGGATCGGGCCTGTCCAAATTGCAGTATCGCAAGTGAAAGACAGATCCAAAATCCACCACCTTTTCCTTCGTGGTCTAATTGGCTTTCCATCCTGTATTTATAGACTACTCCTCGTCTCTTTTGTGCCTGGCATGCCGCGAAAGAACAATGAAGGTTTTGTTCGAGAGAGACGGATCTCGACAGCACCATTACGCAAAGACTTATGACAGCCGGGACACAGTACTGACTTTCAATCTCATCTTTACTACATTACTCTGTGGCTTGTTCATTCCTCTTGGATGTTACTGCAGTTTGGAGTCAGACCAGCTCCATAGCGGTGCCAACCCTGCTTCTAGCGCATCTCACATTGGCAGAGCGCTGTATGTGTGTCTGCGGCCTGACAGGCGCACGTGCGGACTGCCGCCTGGAGTGGAAATCCACTTGGAAATAAAGTATTAGAGAACTTAGCTCAGCGGGGCTGAGTGAGAAAGCTAAGTCAGTGAGCGTCTTCATATTTGAACAATATCTATGCTCGGGAGCTGAAGAGTTGTATTCAAAATTTGCTTTGGTCACTTCGTATTTTGTTCCCCCCTTGAATTCAGTTTGGTCAACTGCGCTCCCATAATCGCAACGTGTGTATGTCCCTAAGTTAGGCGAATGCACATCAATGCAGCATGCCAACAAAAGCAAGTCCGTCCGTATCGGTGACAACAAGCCATTAGCAAATGGCAGGATGCCACTAATAAGCCGTGCTATGTTTCATTCCGTATTTGCTTTGAAATGATACATTCTGTCCTGATCATGTGAAGGGAAAATGAACAAGCACTTTGTATTGCAGAATGTAATTTATTCCCAATCTTCCTCTTTTATTAAAATTTGAACTATTTTAGAATGTGATCCCAGACTATGGTTTTGCCCCCTCCCCTCCCCCTCAAGACACAGCTGTGGAGCTGTGTCTACCAATTGAATTTGAGATTTTTGTTTTGATTAAATGATTCAAGCAGATGTATTCGAGGAATGCCCATTTGATGTTTTGCAGTAAAACTGACCAAGGTTTTAATCATGAAAATGACTTTTGAATATGAGCAGTCACTGAACTGAGACATATGTGTTCAAAAACACTTGTTACTCGTCTAAAAACTTGCCCTGCAAAGTTCTTTCACAGTGAAGACTTTGCAGCTACATACCCCGTAATTTTCTTGCCATTGTGAGAAACGAGAAATGGCTTTTTGAAAATTGCAACTACACCGAGCCTCACCCCCTCCCCCCCCCCTCCCAAAAAAAACCATATCAAACCTTTAAGGGGGCTCTCTTCAAAATACATTATATAAAGATAAAGATAATCAAACTCTGTCATCGTGTCATTTTACACTTATAAATATTCAAACTATTCGTCTAGGGTGAATAGTTTGAATGGTGAATCGTTTTTGGGTGCTCTCTTCAAGATTTGATACATTTTTCTGATGCTCAGTATATACAGTTGAAATTTCATTTAATATCAACAACAAGATCCATAATGCACGCTTACGTCTGTGACTAAGGAGCTCAGTTTTATCACACTACTTTTGCTCTGTGGTGAGATTCTATTATTACAACAGATAACACAGGTTTTACAAAAATCACAGGGGTTTAAGTTGACCCTGTTGTTTAGGAAAATGCCTCTACCGCTGCCAATTATGTATTATTCCAGGTTCATTTATCCACGATAACTGCAGTTGTTGCTCATATATTTTGTATTAAAGCTTACTAAACAACTTTATTATAGTAAAGTTGTACGTAAGCTTATTAGATGCTGGACCGTTCTTTTAATGCCCTGTTCTTCGAGAGATGAGGAAAATGGAAATCTACTCTGCGCTCCGCATTCCACAACCTCCCATAAAGGTCCAAGACACGGAACACAGAAACAATGACAACAGAACACTAACTGCTTTCACTACCACTGCACAGCGCAACGCAATGTCCAGATATCCATTCACCAATGCCCAAGAGTGCTGTGTTAACATTTTCACATAGCCGGCTGCTTAATGACCGTGTCATTTAAGAAACTCTGGTATGGCTCTCCTTCTCCATGTGTCCCTGTTACCAACTGAGGATCTGTTTTTCACATTACCCCATGGGTGCTCTAGGCTTCTCTGACTGATAGTTTCACAAGCAACCAGCGAGAGCAGGTCTACTTGTTCAGCGCGGGGCTCATTAGAAAGCCGTCTCTCTGGGTCGTTTATTGAACATCATCTTAATGTAAGCGTGCTCTGAGGAACAGGGCTGTTGAGTGAAAAAGAAAAAGGAACTCTGAAAAGGCAAGGATTACATGATGTCACCTGAACTGTACAGGTTCAGCACGTTTCCAAAAAGTTCTTTTCGAAGTGTTCACCTTCAGAACCTTGTTTTTGAGCCTTGAGTTTGACAAGGTATATTTTCTGAACGGTTTCCAGGTTTCTGCATATTTTACATAAACAACTGAAACACAAGCATCCTGGAGTTTCAGTGGTCTGCTTATCAACTACAAATTTGACCTGATCCGCAAACTCACATTATCCAGTTCACAACATTGTACATCATGATCATAAAGAGTTAATTCATTAAGATAGCGGTCGTTTTGGTAAGACATTTCTCATACATTTTATGAGACATTTTGACAAAAATGTGTATATGTTTAATTCAAGTGCCAAACTTAATGACCGTGAATTGATGAGCGCACAAACTCTTGGTTGGAAGCAGTAGCTTACATCATACACTTAGCAAGTCACAGTTTATGTCTGCCCACCCCCGTTTTTTTTAGCGACCTGTATTATCTGGCATTTCGACGTTTTCAGAGTTTAAGGGCAGAAAATGACAGTCAAGGAGGCAAAGACTTCACAAAAACCTAAAGCAAAAGACTTCTTTTTTGTCTTCAGTGCATTAATTTCACCTTTCCAAAGTGACCCTAAACTCTTTGACTTCTCTCATATTTCACGAGGTTACTCTGTGTCGTATCTGTGGATCTTGAGTCGGATCAAGTCTGCTCTGCTTCCAATCCATTCAAAAACAGTTTGAGTCTTTTATCAGCTGTGGGATCTGCTGACTGTCGCCACTAAGTCAGCGAGTCACTGTGAACTGTTGTCTATAGTCTGTGCAAGTCACTGTTATTCAAGTGATGGGAGTGGTTATCTCTCAATACAGGGAAAAGCATGTTTGGCTGATGGGGGAAATTTTGCATGAATTTTCCTGACACTGTTGATAATTCTTCAACCTTGAGTGACCTGAGAAGACTGCGGGAATGGAAATGGAGAAAGGCAAACAAGCAAAAGGAAACAGACAGGTCGAGTTCCTAAATGAGACAAGAAAAGTAGAGGCAGAAAGAGAGAGAGCCAGAGAGAGAGGGAGAGAGAGAGAGCGAGAGAGAGGGAGAGAGAGAGAGAGAGAGAGAGAGAGAGAGAGAGAGAGACAGAGAGAGGATAAATAAACACCAACTGGTCTTTTTAAATAATGTCATCAAAGTCATCTGCCCGTATTATGCATTGTACCCATTAATTATGTCATAGAGATCTCGCCATTTCAATGCAAGCTGTGTTTACCTCGCTTCTAGATATTTAAACCTACATCCACACCTAAAGTTTAGCTCAATCCTAGGTTGTGGTCCATTAAATCACTTCATGATAACCCCTTACAACAAATTCAGCATTTCTCCACTAGACCTGTCAAGTCACAGCAGAACTTCATCTCTGATGCCGAGCTATGACAGACAATAAATTCATCATTAACAGGCACTTTTTGAAGCTTTGTGGTTGCTAGGTAACTGTTACAAAGATTGTAACTGACAAATAAATGCACGAGTCGAGAAACTATGGTATGTTGGCGCAATGAATTTATAGTATGGCCAAGGCGTTGAGAAATATGGTCCTCCGGAGTTGACTCTTCTACACAGGTCTCCAAAATAAACTTGTGAGGAGGGAAGAAGGCTGTAAACCAGTATAAGGTGAGCCTGTGTGTTTGTGGGCGTGTATCGTGGCTCATCCGTTAAGTACACAGGTATGACTCACTCTAACCGAAGTACACGCACACACACACACACACACACACACACACACACACACACACAACACACACACACACCCACACATTGACACACAAGGCAGGCGCTCTGCTCATACACTGTTCTTGGTTTTAAGGCATGGAAATGCACATGTGTCTTTATGAATGACATCAATTAATTTTCCTGTACTTTTCTTGTTTGGATCTGAAACTTCAGAGAGTGCGCTTCTCCTGAATGGCCTCTTTGTTTCTCCTCTTCCTAAATATATTGTTATGTCTAGCCTGCCTCACTGTTTATGGGCCTTTTAAGCCAAGGATGATTGGTAGGCTTCAGTTTCATTCATCCATTTATATAGAGCAAATTTGTGGCAAGTGGCAAGATTCCCTGATTACAGCATGAATCAGAACTAATGAACAGTTACAAACTCTAACGGACGCTGACTGGTTTGAACCTTGTCACAAGCAAGCCTATTTTGGATGGATTTGTCGAGAACAAAGCACACGGCTTTTCTCGACAGTTCTACTCATCATTGTGATGTAATCAGAGATTCTTGTCAACTTGTCACTCCTCAGTGGAATGAATGTTCTCTGAAGACACAATTCTCTGAGCATCATCCAAGAACAATCTCAAACTAATTCCGTTAAGTGGCATTAATTAGGTATGAGCCTGTAGCCAATTATAAAACAAACTAATGATCCGTGGATCTGCATCCGTCCCTGACTGAGTACGCCCACAGTCAAACACTGATGTTCTTCAACACTTTATAACTCATGACTGGATTTATAGAAACTTGGAGAACACGTCTCCGTTGAGCACGAGCATAATTCTGTGGCTTTTTTTTTTCTTCTTCCTGTTGCTGTTTTCTGATAACTCTAGTGTAGCGATTCCACCACTTTTAGCCCCATTAACTGTGTGTCAAGCAGATTGAATCCGATATTAAAAATGCATTTTCCTAGCTTTGAAGCAGAGGAAAGGGCAAAAATAGCTCGCTCTTCGTGTCATGCTAATTAGAGACGTTTAAAAATAAAAAAAAAAGTCAGCCGTGACTGCTCTTTTTATTTATTTATTTCTCCAATACGGTAATGTTGTTTCTAAACCCCTGCAAGTCCACCCCACCCCACCCCACCGCCCCACATTGTATCGGAGCGACCAAGACATAAAGGGCACATACTTCTTTGTTTTGCCAAATCTCCCACGTGGGCAATTGGCTGATATTCTTTCCAATGCATGTCTGATAGCGGCTGACTGGACCTGATCTTCGTATGGAAAATGAGGTCCTCACACAAGGAAGCAATGCAAACGAGAGGTCTTTTCATCGCCTCGGGAGATCAATGTGTTTTGCCTTTGGCAAGGCCGAATGCTGGGTTACTTGAAACCCACACGGCGCTCACTCCACTACATAATTACCCTCCCTACAGAACCCGCTGCGGTCCAATTGGAAGCAGAATGCACTTCTCCACTAGTGAAGGTCAATAATAAGCTGATCGATGGCCAAGCTGTCGCCTGGCAGCTTGAGTTAAATTAATTCAGCGAACTGCCTCGCTGTCTCTATCAGTACTCTCAGCTTTGATTACAACCCTGTCATAGGTGGGACAAGGCACGTGAGCAGCTGTATTGGCTTTGTTGAACACTATTAGCTCACGTGCGGTGCAAAGATTCATCTCAAAAAGCACAGAAATTCAAAGAATGCACTACTCAATGCACGAGGTATGGCTTTCATAATGTAACTCCATAACTGTGATTTTCTTGAATCACATTTTGATGTCTTTAACATTCATTTTTCAATATGCGTTTGTAAATTCACCAAACCAAACTCCTTATAAAAAAAAAAAAAAAAAAAAGGCATCAGAAATTCCACTTTCTATTAAAGGAACGCTCAGCTCTAAGTGGCAGTTAAAAACATGTGATCTAGGTCACCAAAAATTGTATGTCTGAAAAGACACTTGTAATGACCAGACATGGGACTGACCTTTGCTTTGACATCGATACTTCCCAAGAGACCAAGTCGCTAACCTGCTGTCCACAAAGGACATGTAGACAATTGGTCAGACAGATGGTGAAGTAGGTACTGAAGGCCATTTTCTTCTTTAGAATCCCCACTACACCTACTAAAACAATTGACTCTTGTTCAAGAGGCAACAGTTGGTGTGTATTACTATGTGGATACGTTGTGTGTGTGTGTGTGTATGTATTTGTGTTACAAAAACTGCACCGGCAACTATTTCACACAACTGAAGGTAAGTGAAATTCTTTTCAGAGCTTTTCTTGAGTTACTGATTGACAATGGAACACATACTTTTCAGATACATACTAAGGATCGGATAGTGCGTGCTTTGAAAATGTGATTGCTTATCCATGTTTGATGTGGCTGAGCATCTGCTATATCAGGTAATCATTCTAAGTAGTAATGCTATAGCTCAGTCTTAGCATAGACATGTTATGACTCTTGGCTGACCTTACACACTCTCCTTAACCCCGCAGAGGTGCGTGTGGATGTGCGAGATTTGTCGCTGCATCTCTCAGTGACATTGGAAGTTACAATGTCACACACAATATTGCAACACAGGATGGAGACATATAAGATATTCATAGAAGGACAACAGCTGCTTAGAGCTTAAGGATGGAAAAGTGTGACCATCCTGGTTTCTTAAAAAAAAAAAGGCGACGAATATTATGTTTACAAACAGCAACAAATGGGAGATCATTCACAAAGGACTATCATAAGCGTAGTAAGGTCATATGAGATAGCGACCGTAACCCCATATCCGTTCTGATGAGAACATCGTTTAGACAGCTTGGGGATTTGAAGACCAGCTGTTGCTGACCAGCTCCAAAGACGTTCTTAGACACCCTCCTCCCTAACAAGACTTCAAACATATACACTCCTAAGTAGTAGCAATTATCACTTTTCCCCACTTTAGCCTGATCTCATCACTCTATTTTGACCATGTAAACGATCTCTGTGCTCTAGAGTATCCCTGTGATCTATTCTCAAGTTATGGCTGTATACGGTTCCCAGTCTATATCCCACCTTGTTCCTCAGTTCCAGTTCCAATATCAGACACCCAGGTTCCCAATTATCAGCTTTGGAATGGCAACAGGCTCGCGCGTACATGCTAAAGTGATCCCTGACTCCCTTTGCATCGCTAGTCAAATCCACACACGCTTGAATGACTCACACAAAGATTTACACCTCCATTAGCTCTCTGGGCTTTGTTTATGTGGTGAGAGGGTAAGCAACAAAACCTACACGTATGGCTAAATGTATGTTTCCAGTGAAAATTTCAGCTAGACATCTTGACAAAATGTCCTCAGCAGAGCAGCAATGAAATATAGTACGACAGTTTGAGATCAAATTGTCATTCCTTTTTTCTACAGCTGGTTACTTAAAATGTATTTTTATTGAGAGGTGATTTGTGTTACTATAAACAACTGTACTGAACCACTATTTGGACCAACTGTTTATAATGAAAACTGCTTTTAATCATTGTGTATCATTAAATGATAATGTGTTCAGGCAGATGACCCGTACACCACACGAAAGGGGTCAGTCAACCGCTTCATAAAGTTCGGTGACGACAAACAATGCCCACTGTAGCAAAGAGAGCTTTTATGCATTTCAGCAGGGACTGAAGCAGTTGCATTCGGAATGTGTGCTGTACCTTAGTGCCACCAATTAAACCCTCTGTCAGCTCTAGATTCCCTCTCTTTGAGCCAAAAATAACAGTTCGCTCAATCAACTGAGACGTAATCTCATTGTCAGTGTCCAGTTGACACTTGGGGATGTGCCTCCCCTCTCCACTGTGCCTGAGGTCATTTCTGGCAGTCTAGCCAGGGATGGAAGAGTCTGTGGTGGATAATTAACACAAACTGCATTAGAGTATTATAGCATTTGACTCAACACTCTCCATAGTGCCCTCTGTGCACTGAAGTAACATTTGATAATGTTCCACATTCTACACAGTCTGCCCAATTTACTGAAAACCAAGCTAACCCGAATGGTTTCATTTCTGGCCTCATATCATAATACTTTTCTCCAAAAGTATGTTATAAATTTTCAATAACCTATCAATAATATGACTCGTAACTGCAATAAATTCCTATGTAAATTTATTCCAGAGATTATTCCAGCATTTATACCCGATTAAGCGTGTTCCATTTGAAGACTTGCGCTGCTTAGCAATCAAGCATAAATCTTTTTACAAGCACTTTACACGTGTAAAGGCCAGCGCTGTCATGACCCATTACTTGCAAAAAAACCCACGACTTGCATCCAGGGCCGTGGATGAGCCTCTGGTGAATGCTGAAAGGCCGTAGTGTCTGAGGTGCTCCTCAACTTTCGGGAGTGGAAACGAAAACAAAGTGTCATCGCTGCATCGCAGCCTGAGTCCGCTGACAGTCGGCCAGCTCTCCGTTTATTTTCCCTTCGTTAAGAAGCACCTCCACGAGTTCCTCTGAAACCCTCTGTTTGACTACCGTACCTCTCAACCGTCCCCTAAATCTTCCCTACTGCCTTGCACCTGTGTTGACTTCAGGGGCAAGAACTTGGGGCAGCTGCTTTTTACCACTCCCACCCACTTGAAACTCAAATGCGTAGGATTAATAGAGATAAATCCTTCAGGAAAAAGTATGTATATACTGCTTATGCTCACTGGTGTACTTTTTCTCAGTGGAAAAAAAAAAAAAAAAGGTTGGCTGGCAAGTGCACCTAATGAACAAGCTTCTTGTTTTCCTAACCTCTGACAATCTTTCCTCTAAAACATTTGCAAAACTAATAGACCTGTAGATTGCACCTTTTTTTTTTTTTTTGCAAGCCATTAGTTCTCCCAAATGAAGACTATACGTGAATGGAGCAATCACGTAACAATAATAACTCCCAGGTCCTTCCCTGAAGCAGTGACTTATGCCATCAGAAAATCTGTATAAATGTACTTTTTTTCTTTTCTTTTCTTTTTTTTTTTTTACAACGTCAAGGCAAGTATTAAAATAAACTTTTTTTTTTTTTAACGCTTTGCTACTCCAGGGCCATAAACACATACGAATGAACACAAATCACTTTGTTTCCAAAGAAATGCTTGTATTGTATGACATAAATTTCTCCCCTCATTTATTCTGTAGCTCAGGCTGGCAGTACAGGTAGGATTTCCCTTAAAGTAGTACCTAATTGTCACATGAGACTACTTTCCTAAAAGCTGTAGATTTGTGAGGTCAAATTATACTGTAAGGATGGTGACCGTTTTGCACCCTGTCTTCAAGAACCGTTTAGTCAAGAGTGTCTAGGCATAAACTCTGCTCATCTCTAGGAGTGTTTTGGACTCCAGGTGTGTATTAGTCCTCAACATAATGTTATGACACACTGTCTGAACTGAGCGTAACTAAGTGGGTTGTGGACTTGCTGTTTTGTTGTCAGATACTCTAAAACACTCCTAAACATCAGACTTCGGGTTTGCCGGAGAAAAAGTACAGTGTTACAAACTGTTTGTTTCACCTAGTTGGAGAATTTCACAAAAAGCTTAAGGAACCGTGAAACACCTCATAAATTAACGCTGTAATCTTTGATAGGAATTTGGACACACTTTCACACTCTCTTTATGATATTAAGTCTTGGCTCACAGAACAATCTAAGATGAATCACAGCTCTTTTAGATAATATAAATTGTTGCATTTGGCTTTTGTCTGACTTCATGTTCTGAGGCAAAGAGAGAAGGCGCTATGCTTGTTAAAAGGAAATAAGCCCTTTGTTTTGAAAGCTTGCGGGACATGGACAAGCCCCCACCCCCCCAAAGTTACTCTGACAGCACATCAGTCAGACTGACCAGGTCAAATGTCACAAGAAGCTGTGGAGATCTTTGGTCCCACTGGGATGTTCCTGATCTTCTGGAACACATTTGCACGTGCTGTTGGCTAATAGATACAAATAGTCTCCACATATGCAGTGTCCACATATGTGTAGTTTGAATACAAGCATGCACAAGCACAGCATTGCATTGGTTTATCATCAACGCTGCTTATAATCAACACTACAATGTATCACAAACTTTCATCTAAATAAGACTGAATCTTATTTCAGGAACAGGTGGAGATTGAGACCACAGCTCCATTCTTCAACAGGGACATGCATAATGATGTATTTGCCAAACGTTAATATTGCACTTGGCTGAGCTAACATGTAATTCAAGTCTGGCGCGCCTCACAACATTCCCATGGGAGCTTATTTATATATTTAATCTGTGAAGTGAACTGAGTTAGATATAGTTAAATGTATGAATGTATGAGTACATTTTTTCTTAACCCAGAGAGAGAGAGAGGGAGTGAGTGAGAGAGAGAGAGAGAGAGAGAGAGAGAGAGCAGCTTCACTTGGCATTGATCCAGTTTAAATGAACTTGAAATTTCGGTAGTTCCGCAAGCGCAGCGTAGAGCATTTTCTTGACACAGTATCGGTTTGGCAGGCATGTGACAGAACCACCACGTGAATGGGGTGGGGGTGGGGGATGGGGGGCACTTTTGGAAGCAGCAGTAAGTGATCAGATATGGCTAAACGTTGTGTAAGGTCTTCATCTCTGACTGAGCCCAACAATCATCTTCTCCAGTTCATGCCATGATGAAATGGATTCCAATGTTTAGACTTGCTATCTTCTCCCAATGGATTCCACACAGAAAAACACATTTTTTTCATTATATTCATTTAGTCTTTGCTGAGTGGAGATTTCAACGCTTATTGCAAACTTCTTTAGCATTAGGAATGAATTAAACTGGAGGGTATACAGATAAATCTCCCAAGAGGAAATGATGGACGAAAGATGATGTAGCATAGGAGCTTACTGTATAAACCAAGCAGGAGCTAAAATGAAGATTTTGGGGGGGGGGGCGGTGGATTATTTATTTACAAACCTCCATTTCACCAGAACATCTTCACACTGTGACATACAAAATGGTGTATGTTTCATCTGCTTTGTATACGCTAACAGAAGCCTCATGATCTAACTTTGTGTACACCAGTTGCTTTTAATCTTCATAGTTTCGTTTGAATAAATACTCTTGCTTTTATTGCAAGAACAAAGCTAGTGCTGTTCTTAGGTAGAGCTGTTTTTGAAAATTAGGAAAAGGTGGAAGATGAAAAAAAACCCTAATTGTTCTCAAGTAACACTGAGTTGAATATAGTGAATGTACTCATGTCATCCTATTAGCAACCATTAACCTCCTTCTGGCATGTAAAGGCCAAACAGTAATTCAGTAATTTTGTTACAGATATTTAGCAAGGTCTCGGGTTCGATTCCCGGCCGGGTGGCCAGGGTCCTCTCTGTGTGGAGTTTGCATGTTCTCCCTGTGTCTGCATAGGTTTCCTCCGACAGTCCAAAGACATGCAGGTTAGGTGAACTGGAGACACTAAATCGCCCCGGGTATGAATGTGTGTGTGAGTGTGTCTGTCTGTGTGTCTGCCCTGTGATGGACTGGCAACCTGTCCAGGGTGTTTCCCTGCCTTTCGCCCTATGAGCGCTGGGATAGGCTCCAGCACCCCCTGCGACCCTGATTAGGATAAGCAGCATAGATAGTGAGTGAGTGTATGTAGGTGTGTGCGTGTGTATATATATATGTGTGTGTATATATATATATATGTGTGTGTGTGTATATATATATATATATATATATATATCCAGATTCCCCAAAAGGAAGACGGTGTTAAATCTTCTCCACTCTACAGTGACTGACATACTACAAGGACAAGAAGTTTTGCCTCCCTCAACACTTTAAGCAATTCAAGGTCATGTCCTTTTCATGTACACATTGGAGAAAAAAAAATGCTTTTGAGTAGTATAGCGTGTTCCTTAAACTTAAAACACAAAAGAAAGTTCTAAGCTTGAAATCTCTCACACTTCAATCACGGATAGCTTTTGACTCCCTCATGACAGCAGAGTGACTGCTCTCGTAACACTCCGGTAAATGCCAAAGCGCCCCCATAGTGTTAAAATGGCATACACTACAAAGTCTATTATTACATACATCCCAAGCGAACTTGTCACTTTGCTGTAGTTGTGGCTGGCAGATGAAAAAAACAAAAACAAAAAAACTTGCAAGTCCGTTGCCATGAACCTAACGAAGAGAAAAGCTGTCTGGGGGACAACATGAGAAAGCTTCAACTCAACAACTGGAAATCTCTTATGTGTCTTTACTTTATGGTTTAAAAAGCGCAGTGTTGGCAGATCAATTCTCCTCCAGCTCCGCTCATTCGCACAATGCTTGTCATGCTCTTCAGTCGCCTCAACCACATAAAGTGCCAGTGATTGCTTGGCAACAGCTTCTTTTTGTTTGACGACGGCCGTGCCGCGACCGCAATCCACTTAGCACCCGCGCTGGCACCCTGCCCTCTCTCAAATGCCACTTTATAAAACCTACCCACTGATACACATGGCGAAAGGCAATCAAACTGGTAAGCAAATCTGTCACAAATATGATGACGAGGTCAAAAAACACTGAGTTTTCCATGTTTTCTATTATAAAACGAACAAAAGAGATGGTCAGCGAAATTTTAAGATCAAAGCGTAATTTGTCTTGTTGGAACGGTGAAATGTTCCCAAGCTTGTAAGGTCAAAGATCTCTCAAAAGGGTTCCAAAGCGCTTTGTAATGTTCAACCAAAAAAAGCTACAATTAGGTCATACAGATGTCGACATAGCCGTTTCTAAAACAAATATAATTTTCATTAAATTAAGCGCGCTTTTTTGATCCAGAGCCACGAGTTAGAGAAGACCAATAAATAGCCTGACTGTGTAACCTCCAAATTTCATCCAAATCTGATTAGTAAAGAGGAGTTTAAGATTTTGAAAGTAGATAGTGGAAGGACAGTGTGCAAAGGTACAAACTTCACAAGACAACATCAATACAAAACAGCTTTTTTGGTGCCGATGACATTTGATCCAGACAGAACAAATATGTTTACAACACCAGCATCTCATTATTTCGTTAGGAGAAAAAATGTAGCTTATTGCACTCAAACATATGGTTTTTAAATGTCCTTGTCTACACACAGGTGAAGTATTGAAGTGGTCACTCATCAAAAGAGAGTCTAGAATTCCCTAGTGGCTTGCCTGTGTTTAAGCCACAGGTTACATTGGACAGTATGTTGGTTACCACGGCAACGTTGTCACTGGCCATGGGAAAGTAATAACGTGCAGGGTGTTGCTTTTCCTGTTCCTGTTGAGCTGTGTGTGAAAATAAACGTGATATAAATCTAGAATCGCTTTTCTCTCCTCTTCCATGCTATCTTCATTTACTGAAGTGTCTGAAAACTCTTTCCCACTTGCTTCTATTAAAAACAACCAAGAATTAAGAAAAAAAATGAATCATGCACTCAGAAAGTTGATATGCTGCTAAATATCCATGCAGCTTCAGAATTAAGCAGAAGGTATGCATATCAATGAGTCCACATTTGACTTTTAGATGGTTGGAAAAAACAAATACATGGTTACTCTCCCTGTTGTCTGAACAGCAGAAAGCTTTGAATCTGCATCAAAAGCCTGTTTGGAGGCAGGTTTAAAAAGCAACAGACATACATTTTGGGTCATAATGAATAATCATAGCATTCAAAAATTAATGAAATGACACTAAAACCAAAATCAAAATGGAAGTAGACAAAATTAGATTAGATTAGATTAGATTAGATTAGATTAGATTAGATTCTTATGTTGTATGTACAGCTGAGCCATTAGTTCTGTACGACGGCTAATAGTTCCAGCATTGTTTACCCATTATGGCAGATAACAAACAAACAGTAGGACAAAACGAGAGAGGAAAGATAATGAATCGACTGGAGGAAAATTCTAAACAATAAGCAGTAGAGACACAGAGGTGTCGACCATTACTCGCAATCGGAGGAGGTTACGGTGTTGTAACCCCTGTCCTAGGCAATCAGTGATGGTGGTAGGGGAATTGGCCTTCTGTTTTCAATCAAATGTTTTGGTGGTGGGTTGGGGGGTGGGGTAGGGTGGGGGGGGGTGTGGGGTGGCAATCTGTCTTGGTGAGGAAGGGGAGAACAGACTCCCTCCGTTCCGGCAGCAGATGCGAGCCCGCAGGCCTCTCGGCGGAGGCCCGTGCCAAAATGCTGCTGGAGGAGACCCTTTGAAGCCGGCCTCACCAAGCTCTTTTACAACCCCTGCCACAATAATTCTGCAACAGCGGTTTACACATAACCTCTGATTAAACAGAGGACTTTATGAACGCTAAGGTCTCGGGCTAATAAGTGGCCCGCCGAGAGCCAAGCCAAAGTTTACCTCAGTGTTCACTGCTCACTCGCTTTTGCCTGCAGTAAAACAAAAAAAAAAAAAGAAAGAAAAAAATGTACTCACTCCTCCTTATTACCAGGACGTTAGCTTGTTAAAAGGGCCTAAAAATGCCAGATCGGTTGTAACATGGCATGGGTAGGGGGGGTGGGGTGGGAGGAGGCCAAAAAAAAAAGCCTCATTGTTGTGGAAGGTTGTATGCAAAAGGAATGGGAAAGGGGAGATGTGTAATGTGATTCATTGTAATGAGTGGGGAATGGCCCCGGGGTCAGCTTGTGGTTATCTGTCTCAATCTGGGCTGTGTTTCTCTGAACTCTGATGAGCAGAACATCTGTGCCCAAACCTTTGTCTAACGCTGATACGCTCTCGGATCGGGTCTCCGGCGCTTCATGTGAAACAGACCGGTTATTTTTCTCTGACATTTATGGCGAGACTTTTTGAGCGCATGGAAAGGGAGATTTTGTCAAACTGCGCCTACCCTCGACGTTCCTTCCGACGGGGAACTTCATGAGAAACGGCTCTTTGTTGACTACGTTCATCCGCCGTTCGTTCTAACTTGGGCGGCGTACCAGGACGCTTACACGGTATATGAAATATGACTTGTGCCAGCCGTGGCACGGGTGGGTATACGATGTAACATTGCACCAGTGTGTTATGCCTAGTGCTGGCACATTGTGTGATGCCACTGGGCCATTTTGGCTTGATTTGTGGCAGAGGGAAACAGGCTTGAGCCAGTTCAGTGATGCAGAGGAAAAACAGGGCGGGGAGGCTGCGAAGTGAGTCTGCAGGACTCCACAAACCAGCCTCGGTCCACCCTGTTTTCGTTCGGTCCACCCTGTTACTGACTAAATCCCCGACGCTGCTCTGGAAAAATATGCCAGTCATTCAAATGGCGAGACCCGACAATGAATCCTGGGCTTTCTCATTCAGCGATCGTGGCGCATCTGACAACTCTGATGTTATTTTTAATATGTAACTATGAAGGATCATCCGTTTAATACGCTTTATGCGCCAATGCTTATTTATTTCACAAATTTGGTAAAGAAAGCAGTACGATTACTGTGATGACCCCGACAACTGATCCTAAAAAAAAACAGCAAGACAAGCTCCGCAGGAGGCTTTTATTACCCTTTACATTTTAACGTGAACGTTCGCTACGTCGCAGATCAAAAGTCTGCCACAATATGATGTTTTTGAAATCTGGAAGCTTTTCAGCGCCATTTAAATCTAGACTGTTATCTCCCATGCACTCCCATACCCCCCCCCCCGTAACTGTGGCTGTCTGAAATGGTCCATTAAACTTTAAGGATGCGCAGAGCGGACTGACTGATTACCTGTCTTGGCGTATTTATAATCTGCAGCCCTTAACTGTAGAAGACACTTCACAGGGACAGGAGAATATGCTGAAGACAGGTGCTTCCTGAAGGAGATGAGCAGCTGGTCAGAGGAAGACTTGCTTTTTTTTTTTTTTTTTTACTTTTACAGCCTTAAGCTGTGTTGATATCAATGTCATTTTTAAAACGAGTGTCATTGACAGGTGCTGAAAGCTGGATGTAGGCAGAGGTTGGCAGGTCTGCAGACTGAAAGGCTGGGTGCCGCGGTACTTCCGTGTATTTATTTCACAGCAAAAGTTAGTTTAAAAAAAAAAAAAAAAGTGTGTGTGTAAATGAATATTTTCTCTCTCCCTTTCAATCTCACGCTTTTGTGCCCCGTCTTAATCCTAAATTGCACGCAGAGTTTGCAGAACTGATCAAAGAGACATACATTTGTGCCACTCATGTCATACAACATTTTAGTTCTCTCATTTTTAAAATACGAAAACAAGGTTATGCTCTAAAATTCCTTTTTGTAATTGCCACTAAAGATAGATATATTAAATGACACGTCTTGTGGAGCGCGGTGATTCAGTTCAATTGTTATAGGCAATTAAAAGCTAAGCTGAAGCTCTGTTTATGTCTAGACACTGTTTAACTCTACTGGTGAACACTTCTGATCGCGATCAGCTCTTTTTTCCGTTTTCTTTTTTTCCTTCCTCTCTACGTGGCACGGAGCTTTAAACCTTCCTCGCTCAAAGTTCACACGATTCCAAAGTCGATTACCAGTAACTTTATGAGTCAGCCTCTGTCTGACCCTCAAAACGGTCGTGTTCAAATGAAATGCAAATCAAAACGCAGGCACGTTTCTCAAGCAGGACCGGACCGTAATAAAATTTCAAACGGTCGTCAGTTAATTATGCACGGACCAATTAAACGGGGGTGAGGAGCTCAACGATTAAAAGTGCTTTCCTGGAGACTGAATTAATCTCCTCGTTCTCCTCTGGCCCTTATCGCCCACCTTCGTGAACCGGAGCGTGATTACGACTCTAAGCTAAAATGCTTTAAAGTGCAATTAGTGAAGAAACAGTGACAAAGTTGGCCAGCTTGCATAACAAGTAGATGCACTGGGGAGGGCCGTCCAGGTTCCCTTGACTGATCAACACCAGGACTATTGTTTCTCGGCCCGGTGTACAGGACCCCCAGCCCAGTATGCTTTTGGTTTTGGTTCTGAGTAAATACACCTGATTCAATCAGGTTAAGATTCAGTGTATCATTTGAATCAGGTGTGCAAGTGTAGAGCTGCGACAAAAATACTCGTGTGGGGTGTCTTAAGGGCTGTGTTTAGAAACTGCAGTGGAATGGCCAAAGAATTCCTCACTACGGTCCATAACAAAACATGCATCGTCCAGTGGTGCTGCTCTGTTTGAATGTGTCTGTATATCTGTGTGTGTGTGTGTGTGTGTGTGTGTGTGTGTGTGTGAGAGAGAGAGAGTGTGTATGTGTGTGTGTGTGTGTGTGTGTGTGCGTGCAACGTCAAAAGGGGAGAAAGGCAGTGAGAGATCGACAGACAGAGAGGGAGAGAGAGAGAGGATGACTGACAATTGGCATGAGCTGTTTTAAGTTTCGTTTACCTTATTTTCAGAGTAAAATCTTTTGAAACGTCTGACTTTAAGAATCATGCCCTTTCTGTCAATTTGCTGAGTTTTGTCATTTCAAAAACCTTCATACAGCACATGAATTATACTCATGAAATATTGAAATCCAATCCAATCTTCAATCTCCATCCAAAAAAAAAAAAAAGAATGAACCCAAATTTAAGGAAAATGGGCTGTCTCTTCCAAACTGACTGACTCATAGTACAGTCAGAGACATTGTTGCCTTTGTTTAAAGCCATACACATGCTTTGCATTAACATTTTCAATGTAATATTTCAGAGGTATGTTGTTAAAGAAGGTAGAGGAGCATCGAGCCTTTGGCTTGAGTAGCGTACAGTTGCCAGTTGTAATTGTTTGTTTGTTTACTGCTAGGGATGACAAGCCAAAGCAGTCCATCAATGTGCTTCCCACAACAAAGTACTACGGAGACCCAAGAGGAGCAAAACTCCAAGGGATAAAGTCATTACCATTCTACCACGAAATCTAGGGGTACGGTGTTGGCTAAACAAGATATGTTGAAAGGATACTCTACTGCCTTAGGACGGTAATCGAGAATCTCTGCTTCAGAGAGGAATAAGAAGGGGAAAAAAAAAGAGAGAGAATGAGAGAGACAGAGAAGGGAGATTTAGCAGAGTGGGTTAGACAGACAAACATTGATGAAGAAGGAAAGAGTTGCATGCAGAAGGAGTTGACAGAAAAAGGGGAAATATTGGAAAGGCGGGGGGGAGGGGGGGTGTAAAAAGATAAACAGAGAGAAAGTTGTAGGCGGTCTAAAGCATCTCATTATTGTCATTTCCATCACAGGGAGCCAAGTTCAACAGACAGGTCTAATTTGCCAATTGGAACTTCCTGCTCCCTTTCACTTAGCTTTTGAAGAGCTAATGTTTTCTTTTCCAACCCCTTCACCACCAACTCCCATCTGAGTCTACGGACCTGAGCATCATTCCATCCCAATTTCAGGACATTCCATGTTAAGAGCCACCTCTTGACAAAGTGATTTGTTTCTGCAGGCTCAGTTTTAAATTCCCATTCACGGACATCCCAAACATCCTAAATGGAGTTTTGATAAACTAATATCTTAATGAGCCTTTGCATGGATCTCACTGATCACTGGAACAAGAACTTTTGACGGGCGATTTACATTGGAACTACCCTCAGGAAAAACTGGTTAAATGGTAGCATTGGTTTAACTGAAGGCTACGACTAATGTATTACAGAAATTATACCCAAGAGCGTTCAACAAATGAACTACATAGAACCACTGTGACCATGCTGAGAGAGAGAGGCAATTAAAAAAAAAAGAAGAAAAAACTCACTGACCATGACGTTGCAACGGAAATTAATTATCTATATCTCTGTTTGCCATCCCATTAATTTCCTCTCTGATATTTCTAAATTGAAAATGTTTCACTTCTCCTCACTGTTCTCCCTGAGTCATAACAGATATAGAAGTTTTATTGAAACTTGTTATCACGCTCAAGATCTTGAGTCTGCAGCGAACGCTAAGTTTTGGCAAGATCCTAAAACTACTAAAACCTCTCATGTCCACATAAACTCTCTGCTTTGGTACTTTAGACTTTCCTTCCGGATCCAAAAATTTGAAAATGCGGCCCAACAAACAGCTTTTTACAACGGAGACAGCACCGCCGCGGCACAACCTGTCTAATGATGGACGGGTTCTTTCTCAGTCTGGGAAGAACAAGAGAATTCTGGCTGCTTTCAGGGTTTAAGTTCAAATTGGACTAAAATTCTACTTCCAGAGATCTTCCAGTTCCACCACTGTCTCTGATTATGTCTGATTTTTTTTTTCCCTTGAAATTGTTTTCAAGAGATATTTGATATATTAATGTTGTAAAGAAATATATGACTTTTTCTTTGATGGACGGAACGGTAACAACATTAACAGTTTATGAAAACGTAACTGTGCACTACCCTTGGGATGCAATGAAAGCAAATTCTCTCAAAGAATAATATAACAGCAGACAGGCCAGCAGACACGAACCTGTCAAACTTTCATAATCTTCACTACTTCAAAGGTAGTAATTTGTGCTAGATTCATGTCTTCCACAATGTACGAAATGGTGTAAAATTGTCATGGCCTCAAAAAAAAAAAAAATTGGATCCAATTCTCGTCACTTAGTAAGCACTTTAACAAAAAATATTTCAACACGTATGAACTTTTTATGGTCATAGCTATTTATTTAATATCAATTATTGCTGTTGAAACACAACCCCAAATAAACTGGCTAGTGTTCAACCCTAGTTGGAACACAATGCATTTGTTCTTTTCATTTAAATGCATCAATTAACAGCTAGATTGGGTTGCAAAGTACAGAGCTCTAAATTGGCTTATACTGGCAGTGTTGTTGAGATGAAAATACCTACTGGGCATTGTCAAAATAAATCACAGTCAAGTTGGAGACAGAATACGGTCATGAATGGACTAAATTAATTGTATAAAGAGGCAAAGAGCTTTGATTCAAACACAGGCCCAATGTGATAATTGCAGCTAAGAAAAATGTTATTGCATGAAACATGTTGAAACACTTCAGGTAATTGGAGTCATAGCACACAGAGGGACCTGAAGTGGTTAACTGCAGAGTTGGTGAGGTTTACACTGGAGGGCAAGTAGAGGCTTGAGAAATTGGATGAAGGTGGGTATATTTGACTTCTGATTGCTTGGATCCACAGCCTAATTCCACATAGTCCCATGTGGACAAGCTCAGGAAAACAGAGTTTCAATTTTCAAAATAAAAGATCAAATATAATTTTTTCTCCTTCTCTGACAGGTACTATGAGAATCAAATACAGAGTTTCCAAAAAATAAGAAGTCCAGAGACCTAAGCATCCTCAAACAACTGATCACTTGTTTTTTCAGTTACATTAAACATGTCTTACAGGGACTTTGGTTGATCTTCACTGGTTAAAGATGCGAAGTCTAAACATGTAAATGCTGCTTTCTCCAGTTGCTCCAGGATGGCGTGGTATGCAACAAGGTTCTCTTTCACACAAAATCCCTCAAATCTGATCACTTTGGGGTTTAGGAGTTTGCTGTTATCACATGACGACCCCCCCAGCGACTTGTCTCTCTACCCACCTGCACATGCTTTGGCTATTGACCTTTGACCACACAGTTGCAATGGCTTGAACCCCCCCAAAAATTCCCAATGAATGGGTCACTGTCAAGCTGACTGACATTAGCTATATGTGGTCGGCGGTTACTGACCTTAAGTGTGCTGGCCAGTAACCCCCCTCACCCCAGTGCTGATCAGACCGACCATACAGATTATTGCAACACAAACCGTATCCACTCATGTCTTAACGAGTCTGATGTCATCTTTCTTTTTCTGTGAGCGGCTGGGTTCTGCATCGATTGAGCACATACAGTAATCATTCAAAATTGGCTTATATTATTTAAAGATTTAGTTGGACCCCATGTCTTGAGTATATTTATTTTCCTTCTGCTATTTATTTGCTCTGCACTACACTCGGTGGGAATCATATTTTTTCTTTTACACTCCAGGCGCATTCTGAATGAACTTTTCACAGTGGGTTGGAAAGCTACTGAGCTGAATAAAATGTAAAGGCTAGACGGGTGAGTGATACCTTTGAAAATGTGTTTGACATTACCAGAGAGCCAGAGAGTCTTACTGAAGCTCTCCATAAATGAAACCTCTCGAGCATAAAATATGTTCCGCGGAGAGTGCAAGAGCGACCTGCCCTGAAATTTCCAACCTGAAACTAACCTTAAATGGAACTTTGTGTTTTATGAAGCAAAAACCATCTTGGAGGAGAAACATCCTCTAACCGAGAAAAAAAAAAAAAAAAATCACTGTGGTGCTTAGGCTAAACTTTTTTTTTTTTTTTTTCAAATCCCAGTGTCTTTTCCTCAGGTAATGGAGGGAAATAAGCAGAATTTTTTTTCTCTCCCCCTTTTTTTTTTTTTCTTGCTCGTTTTCTCTCGCAAGGCACTTGAAGTCAGACATCAGTTGAAAAGTGTAAACGTGCGCAAAAAACCATAAATTAAGAGTTGTTTTTTTTTTTCCGCCTCCCGATCTTTGCTCCGAATGTGTCAGCTCGATATCGTGATGCAGAACGCTCGCTGAATCTCTCGGGCGTTTTAACTGCGGCAGCGCTGAGGAGCACTTCAGCGCTTTCCACGCAGCACTCCTGAAACAAGGACAAGTACAGATGAAACAGACTCTGGGTCAAATATTCCTCGGAAATGCTGGAGTACGTTATCCTGTATTTCACGAGCGTGTTCAGTCACTTCTAAAACAGCTATTTCCCTTTTTAACTGACTTGTCATGAATTCATCTTAAGTGGTTCATAACTGCAATAATAATTGCAATAACTGCACGATCGACTTTATCTGTGAGTGATCTCGGATAATTATTCTGAGCAATATGAGATTTTCAGTGACTGCTCTCTCAGCAGGCAGAGAGGCCTTGACCATTCCTCTCTTTGGATGCTCTATCTTCCAGCGAGCTTACTCGCCACCTCTGGTCATGTGATGACAGACGGACCACCTATAGTCATTTATCACCTCATGGGTAATAAGTTAACATCAATAAGCATTGCATATATTAAGGAGTGAATGGGTGAAAGTCGTCTGTTTCATTTCCATTTTATCAGTTGCCCAGTGTTAGATGGCAGGGACATGATTGCAATTGTCAGTTTGGATGCTTCTCTCATTGAGCTGGCAGCTGTTCCCCTTCCAGCAGTGTCAGCTTTCGAAAGCGGCTTCTGGTGTGAGTAGTTCGATTGAATTTCAACCATGTTTCCCCAGAACAACGTGATCTTATTTTTCCTGTCACAGTTTATAATGACATGAATTTACAGACATGTAATTGCTGGATGGGAAATGGTTGACTGTTAGTTTTGGCTAGAGACAAAAAAAAAAAAAAAAAAAGCAACGGACATGCTTGACACTGTCTGTGTTTATTTGGGGGGGAAAGGGTGGCCAGGATTCTGTCCTTTGCCAGTGTCTACCTCTGACATGCACTCGAACCACATCTGGGCCTGATTCATCAAGGTATTTTCACCAAAGTGTAACAGCACGCAAACAAGCGTAATGAACAAAAAGAGCCGCGGCGGCATCGCACGATCAAGACCCAAGTGCAGTAAACAAACCAA
Source organism: Chanos chanos (assembly GCF_902362185.1). Lineage (NCBI taxonomy): Eukaryota > Metazoa > Chordata > Actinopteri > Gonorynchiformes > Chanidae > Chanos > Chanos chanos. The sequence goes on along the minus strand of NC_044501.1, from coordinate 32,488,596 downwards.
ACACGAAGCTAAAAAAAACAAAAAAGAAGATCTTTTTGCATGTATATTTCATAAGGCTTGATACTTATGGTAATCATGGACTTGATGACCAAAGATGGATCAAGGTTAATTGGCCCTTTGACACAGAAATGTCGGGTCAATCCTCATTTTCATGAGGATTTATGAAGCTGATTAAAATGGCATAGCCTCTCCTGTGTGTTAGATTTAATCATAATTTAATTGAAATGATTTTTGATTGCTGCGTCAAAAGAAAGGTCTGTGCAGGAAACTGCAGATAGATGAGTTAAAGTTCTGTTTTATTAACCAGGGAACATGTCATAAACTGGGAGAAATCTGGATCTTATGTTCAGACTTCAGAATTTCACATGTTTTCATCTGCGACACAAAGACCGCACACGTAATGCGGATTTCAAGGAAATGCTGCGTGTAGTTTGAATACTTTTTTAAATCAAGGATAGTCACATGTGTAAATGATATTCTGAGCTTCTAAGCTATGCTAAAAAACAAGGTCAAAATGGACAAAATGTCTCTTTCAGTCATCCTTTGCTCATCACACTAAAGTATCTAAGACATGGTCATTCAAAATCAGTATCCCATCACTGCAATGGTGTCTATGTCTTTATCAACCCATCTTGTAACTTAAGTATTTAAAAAAATTACTAACTTTAATTCAGTTACAAAGAGTACAAGGATTCAAAATTCTGGTTTTGGATGTACATGTCTGCGCTAAATCGTTTGAGCGTACTTTGAACATCTTATGTTTTTCTTAGCTGGATGGAAATGCGACTTGGTTGCATATGAATAATCATTTCATGAGAAATGAAATATTTTCCTGTCTCAGTCTTTTTGCATCAAAGAAATTGGTCTGCACGCTCTCACAGGCAGTCATGAGACCACACAGTAAAACATGCTAAGGGCAAAGCCACTGCATACCACGGACAACTTGCACGTATCCAATTGAGTTGGCCAGAATAGAAAAAAAGAATGTAGACTTTACACGGAGACACTCACAATTAACTCAACTGTAGCCATGTGCTCTGAGACCTTCAAACAATTTGCCAAGCAAAATCAACAGACTTCAAAGTCAATGGAAGAGTATAGAATCAGGGAGACATAGTTAGCTGATGGATCCTACCACCCAAACAGGTGTAGGCTCATAAGTGGTGGTGTCATAAGGCTAATTTAATGGCCCACTAGTCTGCAGGATGTTTTTAGTGTTATAGCCATACATATGGTGATGCACTCATAAGTGTGAAATGAAATCTTTGAGCATCTGGATACGGCAGCTAAATGAACAGGCAGCTACTGGAGACGCGAATACCGACATATTGATGTTGTTTGGTTGTTAAGGAGATCCGCAGCTGATCCTGTGTCAGTTCATGTAGGTGTAATGCCAGCTGCAAATGTGTTCAGTCCTGTGTTTAAAGTTAAAACCACCTCTTACATCTTACATGGACATGCAATACCAGCATATTTATTTTGACAGCTCAAGCTTAGCAATGCCGGAATGCAGCCCACAGTTCCCGGACCGCAGTCAAAAGAGCAAAGGTCCATTCGTACACAAAAATGCACAACAAAGGAATCCAGTTAGGTATCTGTTAGGTACGTGTTAGACTTTCTGCACAATGGCAGTTTTCTTACTTTCCCGACGGCTTTTCACGGGTGTCAACGTATCAGAAATGACAAAAAAATGAAAAGAAAAGATAGCCATGCAGATCTGTGTGTGTGGTTATCACTCATCAGGCGGATTCAGAAGAAAAAAACTTGGATTGTGTCATACGCTTTATTCCAATGAAAACACTCATGATGGCAGTTAAAAAAAGGGGTGGAAAAAAAGAAAAAGAAAAAAAAAACCCCACTGTAGCAGGGCTATGTAATGAGGGTAGACATTGTTAACATTAAAGAGGAGATTCAAATATGGACCATACTCGTTCCCTAATGTGAACCTCCTGGCATGGGGAACATCACCTAACAGTTTCCTCAAAATGACTGGAGATGAAGAGGAAGCAGCCGAGTGGCGGCCCTTTAACTGTTCGTGCCAGATGCACAACTGTTTATGACTCTCAAATTAGCAGCGCGGGGAGGACAAACTCTGTGTTAATGTAATGACTGTAATGCTATATGGACAACCTCCTCATCCGCGCCCCTCCCCCCTCCCCCCACCACATCCCACCCCCCCAGCACCCCCAAACCCCAACAACCCCCCGCCCCCCCACCCCTCGACTTTCAGCTAATAAAAAAACATGTATTCCTTTAAACCGATTCAGGGGAGGCAAGGGGTGAGCAGTTAGAGGCTGCGGTTCAAATAAACAACTACTTTATTCATACGCCCGGGTAAACAAACAAGCCTCCTCTTCCCCACTGGAGCTGGCCCCCACGTAGGAGACAGCGCTTGTTTGTCATGCGGAGTCTGCATGAGGCGATTACATGCAAACACTTTCCGGATCCGACCCCTGCAGCATTAGAGTGGATGCAAATTAGCAGCTGATGAGCACCTCCAACAAGTTGTTTACATGACGAGTAATTAGTATTGTTGCTGTGCCGTCTCAAATAATGCGAAGCTACCCTACTCTGCTCTGCTCCTTACTCAGTACATTTTCCTTTTTCTTTTTGTTGTTAGCTAAAGCCATCACATCTTCATTAACTCTGGCCTCTGGGGGAAAATCATGTATTAGAGTTAATATAATGTCCTTCCTGCTTAGTCATGTTGCAATCAGTTGGAGCTGGGTCAAACGACTGAAGTTGCTTGCTTTAAAAGTGCAACTATCAATTATGCCGCCGGACTGCTTGTTCTGGTAGTGCTGACATCCACCTTTTGTTGCTAGAAAACAATTATTCCCCCATGAGCATACCCCCCTGCTTTTTTTTTTTTTTTTTGGCAAACACCACTTCTGTGCCACTAATGCTTTAAAAAATTGATGTGTTTTGTTCTAAAAGTACCTATTTTGCTGATGCGGAGAAACCAATTCTCTGATGCCATGTTCATCGCTGTTGGCGACCGTTCTATTTAAGGATAACAGCACTTAAAGGGAACTTAGATCGTCAGGAGCTGAGCGTTTATTCAAAGGTTTCTGAATAAAAGCCTGACACACTGTGTCTGTATGTGGTGTGAATTAAATTTTAACTGCCATTGAGAGGATGTGGCGCTCGGTGATTTTAACACTCTGTAATCCAATCAAATGAAGACAGAACGTGGAGATGGACTGGACACATAGTCTGAACAAGAAGAACAATCATAGCAAAACAGACTCAACAGAATCAAGAGAGCAAGGGCAGGAAACGGAGGCCAAGAAAAGACCTGGCTGCAGCTAGTCAGTGGGCGGTAAATACATGCAACTCGTCATTCAACTTGTTTGATCACTGAGTGGTCCAACTTTTTCGTTCCCTAATTCATTCACCCCTTCATTTCCTTACCGCTGCTTCTAGTTCAAGAAAGAGATAATGCTGGGGATTACGATAGTGTGTGCACGTTGATCGTTCGCTCATTTTCGTTCCTCCCCTACCACATTCAGATCAGGAACTGCTCCTTTTTGGTCAAAGGTTGGAGCTCAGAGACGCACCCCACTTAAGAGGTCAGTGCTCGCAAAGGCTAATGGCTACTTCAGAATTCAATGGCAGTAAGAGCCAGAGAGGGACTGAATAGCTGCTGTCTGCCTCTGCAGCTTTCAACAAAACGACGGAGGAAATGAATAAATCATTACAAAGAGGTGATTCAGTTCCTTTCATTCACCCAAAAGATTTACCCGCAATTAATGAACCGTTGGTTCGACAACACACCCATACGGAGGAGAATGAGATGGAGAGCCACCATGGTTCACAAAGAAGAGAATTCAATTATGAGCTGTTGTTCCTTTGATGGTTGTTGTTCCTTTGTTTGGTTAATGGGACTGCAAGGCATATCCTAGTGGAGAATCAAACTGGTTAAAGAAAAACAAAGAAGAACTTGAGTCTGAAACTGAAAGTAAATTCAAGGGCAGTCTCAAGTACATTGACCTCAATTGGGCAGACATGTCTCTCAGTCTAGACTCAATTCTTCAGAAAGTGTACAGACAGGAAAGAAAAAAAAAATCAATCACGGTATAAGAAGTTTTACTGCCTACGTTACAACAACCACACTGGGTATTTCTGTGCAAACAATTTTTTCCTTTTTTTTTTTTTGGATTGATCTTTTTGTTGATCTTTTTCTGACTGATATGAGATGACATGTCTGGGCAGATCCAACATTCACCCTTTTGCATGGTTGGTCATGCCCAGCTGACCATACCCATGCTAATGAGGCAAGGATGGCTCTCAACAACAATACCCCCCCCCCCCCCCTTTTTTTTTTGTGGCGGCAATTTCTGAGCTTGACGATGGCGCCTTGGCTCCCGTTGAATTGTGAGCGGGCACTGGTTCAAACGTTGAAGGCGCCATTTCATTCGACACATTTTTTTCACCTTTCCCTAAGACTTTGCAGGAAAATGCCTTCTAGCTGACCTGTCTTATCATCTGGTGCAGTGGCACATTGCAACAAAAACCTTCACCAACTGATCTACTCTCAACATAAATTCTCAAAGTTTAAACAAGTTGAAAAGTATTAACTTTGAGAAGAAAGTAACCATTAGGAGAGGAGGTTACGCCCTCTGATCCACTGTGTGTGTGTGTGTGTGTGTGTGTGTGTGTGTGTGTGTGTGTGTGAGTGTGTGAGTGAGTGAGAGACGTCCCCTATAACAATCAGAGAGACCGAGATTAATCTGGACTGCTAGTAGGTACTGGTTTCAAAGTGCATTCTCATCACAATGGGGCAATGAAAAGCAGAGGCACTGAGTTCCTCCTCCTGTCTGGTGCTGTCAAACTCACTTACAGACACACTGAAAGTAATGACACAAGACGGACATGACTGTTAGCTCAGCTGCTACCAACCAAGAACCAGGCGAATACTCAACCTCTCTGGGCCCCACAAACACTGTGGGAAATTGAGACATTGTTTTTTTACAAGAGGCAGTGTTTCTGAACATTATGTATATATATATATATACACACACACACACACACACACACACACACACACACACATATATATATATATATATATATATATATATATATATTTATATATATATGAAGAAAAAAAGGATATTCTGTCCTTGCTCATCTAATAAATGTCCCCTGTTTTTGTGTTTGATTCTTTGGCTGCATGCCATAGCCTCTTACGTCAAGGTCCTTTACACTCTCTAACATAACACACGGAGAAGCAGAAGAACGATGGGAGTTTCCTGGTAGTCCGCTATTTGCTACCAGTTTTTAGAACGTGCTGCCTCTCTCTGGCTGTGTGGGAGTAATCCCAATGTAGGGGGACCTTTAAAAAGTAGGAGCCAGACAGTGAGCTCACTGAAATGGAGCTCAGGAGTGACACTGTCACTCCTGCTAGCTGTCAGAAAGGGACACATGGCAATTTACGACCATTCGTCATGCTCTGTGTCCACTGACTTATGCAGGTAATGACACGTTCAGTTAGTTAGCGCAGATAGCAAAGACCACCTGAGGCCTTAACCTTCAGAGCAGGAACACAACATTGAACTAACAAAGCTTTTGGGGTCATTGTTATTATTATTATCATCATCATTATTATTATTATTATTATTATTATTATTATTATTATTATTATTTGTATTAATAGTAGTAGTAGTAGTAGTAGTAGTAGTAGCAGTAGTAGAAATCTGCCTGTCTTGGAAGTTACTTTGGATGAAAGCATCTTGTAAATGAGTAAATGTAATGTATTATTATTATTATTGTTGTTGTTGTTGTTGTTTCTGTTGTTGTTGTAATAAATCCCAATGCCTCCAATGAAATATTTTTCTTAGTTTTATGGCTGTGGGCAAATAGTGTAGCATATCCTTCAGTTTAATCAGCTCTTCAGTTTGTGGTCTTTTTTTGTGGCATACACAAACTTCTGTTAGGACAAAGTCTGTTAAGAATATACTTGCCCATTTCAGTATGGTCTACACAAACATTTGTTGACACAGAATCTGTTGAAGAATTGGCCCTGTCAAAATAAGCACCGTCTTAACTGTTTATCTGTCCCCCAAACAGCAAGATTTAAAAGGTCTTCCTTTGTCTGCACCCTACTTCTAGCTCCTAAACAGTTGCTGCAGGACTTGAAACATGTCAACATATCTTAAGACAAATCATTACTGTGGAGTTTAACCGATTCCACTGCAACATCATCTATTTATGCACCAGACATTGTCCTTGGGGAGAGATTGGGAGAAGCATTTCATAAACAACCTAATGTGAATATCCATTCACACAGTAAGCAATTTCTTGTTTTCTCTTTTTTCTGTGCCTATCTCTCTCTCTCTCTCTCACTCTCTCCCTCTCTCTCTCTTTCTCTCTCTCTCTCAGGAAGCACGACTCAAAGGCATTCATTAATCCACCGCTGCCCAGAATATGACACCCTTAGGATTAGTGTGTGCAGGCAAGACAGCATAATCATGATCACATTTACACTTTATTTACTAAGGGAGCGTGTTCCAGACCATCGTATGCGCACGGCTGTCGTGAATGATTGATGAAGGTAAAGGTTAATCGTTTATCCTCAGCGGTTGCCCAGATCGGTAATTAATATAGCATGTGCCATATGTGTAGGGGTAAAACATCAGAGAAGAAATATAAGACATTCATAAATTGATCATCAATTACATCCTTCATTATAGATAATTTAGTAGACTTGAACCGAGGCCAAAAGCTACTTTAAAAATCATTCATTAAAGAGTGCTGTTCCAGACTCCTTTCTGTAAGTGAATTAATTCATCCATGTGAATCTGCCACCTAACAAACCCTTAATTAATGCGCTATAGACACCGCCTTAATTAGGTACCATTAGCTTTTTGGTGACTTAGTTCAACTAAATTAGTAATGTACTCTGCTGATGGACAACGTTCTATGGTGCTTCTAATCTGTAGTCGCCATCAGCACAGATGCCGTTTTACTCCTCAGGCTAAAATGGTAGTGTGCTGCTCCTCTCAGTTCTACCCACTTGAGCATTGTGGTTTCGAGGTCATTTATCTAAATCAGAGTCTTGTGGCCATTCAGTTCACAGGTTGAGTTAGATTTATTTTGGACAGGCCACCCAAGAGGTAATGGTGCCAGTCAGACATAGTTCCAGTGTCTTTTTTTGTTCCAGTCTGTTTGTCTATGAGACAGTGTGAGAATGACATAGACCACTGCACTCTGTTACTCAGGCATTTGGCTTGTGTGTGTGTGTGTGTGTGCGTGCAAGCAGATGCATGCTGATGAATGTGTGTGTGTGTGTGTGTGTGTGTGTGTGTGCGCACAAGGAAGAATATATGTTTATGCACATGTTGGCACAATAATACATATTTGTTGTGAGGGTTACATTCACTGAACCTTGCTGCACTTATCACACAAATGGCTGACCATTTACCACACACACACACACGCGCGCGCGCACACACATTCATCAGCATGCATCTACACACACACACACACACACACACACACACACACACACACACAACACAGATATGTACAAACACACAGATTCTCACGAAAGCTCACACACACACACACACAAACACACACCCGCAATCACATTCCTACCCACCCAGCCCTATAACACCGCCACCTCACTTGACTCACACACACACACTCTCTCTCTCTCTCTCACATCCTACTGTAAAAATAACCTGTCCCTAGGAAGCACCTGACGCGACAACTGGGTCTAAGTCGAGGTCCAAGTATGTGGACCGAAGATCCTGCTATGCCAGGACCTGCGGTCCGCCTCCCATTTCAAAGCTGAGTGAACCAGGCTGTTGTGTTCCCCACGGGGATCTAAGAGCAGGAGCCTTTGACCTCTCAGACGGCTCCCAGATCACATCCACTGCTCGCCGCTTTCATGTGCTCGACTCCCTCACCCTCCACATCCCCTCATCTTTCAGCTGCATATCACTCACCAAGTTCCTCAAGCGGGTCTGTTTTTCGCAGGCTGGCCGACCAGAGTAATTCAAGCAAAAACAGCAAAAAAACCCCCCAAAAACCAAAAAAACGTTCTACAGACAAACTCCAAATCTGTTCTCTAAGGTAGAGAACTCACTCAGTGACTAGGTCATTCATTCATTCATTCATTCATTCATTCATTCATTCATTCATTCATTCATTCATTTCTTACAAAGCTGTCAGTGTTCATAATAAATTTATGTCTTCTGCGATATGTAATATTCAGGTTCCTGAAACTAGTTTGTACTTTTGTTCATAATGCAGCTATATATATATAATTTTTTTCATTCATTTGCTCATTCATTCTCTCCTTTCAAAATGTTCTAATTCTGCTTGGTCAACATCAGAAATACAGAAGGGACTCTGATCACCTTGTCCTGCTTGCCCTCCCTGGCACTATGCACCTGAACCCTGAGGACTGGCAGCTTGTGCCAAGCGTGGAAAAATGTGCAAGCTCTGCCCAGTCATGCCATCTTCCCCCGCCAGCGTCACCGTGAGCCTGGCTGGCTGGTTTACAGCCGAGGGGCGGGGAATTAGTGCCCCCTATCCCACCAGGTGGCATCGATTATCACTATAGCAGCTGTGCTGCCTATGCCAACGTGGCCGGGGGGCAGAGGGGGCGGGGGGGTTGGGGGGGGGGGGGAGAGAGACGCTGGCAAAATGTTACCAGTGGCGCCCGCAGCTGAGATCACTGAGGCCAACCTCACAGCTTCCAGCCAACACTCCGGCCAGTTTAACAACACCAGAAAGAGCCATCTCTGCAGTGGAGTGAGTAGAGCTTAGGCTAAGACCCAAGGTGAGGTGCATTATAATGAGGCCACACAGCACAGCTTACAACTCTAAGCCCACATAAAACTCCCATTAGGAGCCATGCTGGGAGTATAATACCATAGTGTGATAATGTTAAGATCTAGAGAGGAGTCCAATGATAATGTTGAGCTTTAGAAAGGAGCCCTACAGCTACCTGTGAGAAGAAAAAAAAAAAAAGGTTGTGTCAGCCCGGCTTATTCTTTATACCGACGCTCACAATGCTTTGTGCTAATATTCTGTTGCATTTGTTTGCAGAATCGGCAATAAAGCCTTTCTGACGGTTTCGACGGTATACATTTCGTCACAAATTCTGTGTATATATGTGTTTTTGATAGCGTTTCTACGTTTTCATGTTTTTCCATGAAAATATTTGTAAATTCAAAGGGATATTTTTGTAGTGAAACACGATGAAATACGATCAAGTGAAGAGCTAGAGGTCACCATACCAAGCCACAGAGCAGTCCCATATCAGCTTACATAGGGATTGCGAGGATTATGGAGAATCCCGTTTGATGACCACGTCAAGCAGATTGATGAGATTAAGAACTGATTGCCTGAGGGTTGTATGCAGGTAAAACCATATGGATCACTGAAAAAAATGCCTCGCGGTCCGGCGCGCGCGATTACGACGTCGCTAGTTTTGATTCTACGACGGCACATCACAGCGTCTGGCCCAGTCACTCGCCTCTCTTTGACCACTCTGCTGTTTACTGCTATTCGTTTTTTTTTTCTTTTTCTTTTTTGGACAACCTAGTTAGAAATACCTGTAAGGCTATTCTATCTAATGCTCGGGGGGGGGGGGGGGGGGTGGTAACTCACTGAGGCCGATTTCCCTCGCTTTCCTTCGCTCTGCGGTTTGATAAATCAATCCTGTTTCAGAAGACAGTCTTGCACCGCAGGACTGAGAAATGTGAGTTTTTCTGTCATGTTCCGCACCTCGTGTCTGCGCTTTGTTTTAGAGGTGTGCAGTAAATTATGTGTTGTGTGAGGACCAAGATATTTAAGATTTAGAAGAATCCAGAAACCTTTCCCGGCCAAATTTCTGTGGGCAAGAACAAAGGGATTTTTTTTGGTTGCTGTTGTTCTTTTTTTGTTTGTTTGTTTGTTTTGTTCTGTTCTGTTGTGTGTGTGTGTGTGTTATTTTTTTTTTTTTCCAGCGCCCAGCTTTACTAGATTAAGCCCAAGTATTTGCACTTGCATTTCATTAGCAAACAGTGCAAGTGAGGTTGATGATATTACACATCCACATCAAAGCCTTGCTTACCGTTTCCACCAAGGATCTCAGTACTCTTTGATGGGAATTAGAGTGTTTATTTATATTATGTATTTATTTACTTTAATAAGTCTAAGCTATGTGACTTTTCCTCACCTTGGGTTTTATGCGCACTAATCCAGCTATAATCTCCACTGGCGTTACAGCAAAGCCTCCAAATATTTGAATTTCAGCTTTTGCGTGTTGTGTTTTCTCGTTCAGCATGTATAATGTGTTGCGTTTGAGATATTAATGATCATGCAGTAGAAATCTCTCAACATAACTCAGCAATGGGAAAAAGAACATAATTAATATCTTGTTCAGAAATATACCACGAGCGAAGGGAAAATAGCAGAACGTTTTTCACATACCTGAACCATGGGAACGTCAGAACAACCATTAGAATCCCAGGGGCAGGTGTAAAGATGTCGGGGGGGGGGGGGGGGGGGGGGGGGGGGAGAGAAAAGAAAACACATACAAAAAATACGGTCAATATTTTTGTACCTCTGAAAAAATTATTTTGTTTTCATAACTAAACATCTGTGAACCCAACTCAAAGTCTCTGACCTCGACTGAGGGGGGTGTTTGCTACATCGTCAATCAAAACCGACACACACTAGCTGTCAGCAAAAATTAAAACATATGTGTTTGTGCTATGCTCTGGCTTGGGAGACAAGCAGCCTGTTCAGCTGACTGAAAATCCCGTGCTTGATTCAGACTAACTGCTGCCCCTTAAAAAAAAAAAAAAAAAAAAAAAAAAAAAGGAAACATGTCAACTAATTGTCGTCCTTAAAAATGATTCAATGATGAACTGCAAGCTTAAATGAAGCATTGCACAAAGTGAGGGTTTTATCAAGTTACATCGCGTTTCTCACGTAGTCACTGTACCTTTTGTTTCTTTTCTTATCTCAGATGTAAAAGTGTGTCGTATATGTTGAGTTGGATGTAAACATGGTGTTTTATCATCAACACTGTGGTTAGGAATTCGACCTATGACATGAGCCAACATCTTGATGAATATATAGCCCTGTCTAATAAATCTATTGCTCATAACGTCCATTGCTCTATATCAGATGTGCCCAAATCCTGTCTTGAAGGGCCAAAGTCCCACTGCTTTCCTGTGCGTCAAAGTACACATGGTCTGTCGTTGGCTGAGGAGCACACACACGCACGCCTGTTTTTCAGCTAAAAAATCAGCCTCTAATTAAGAGATGAGAACACAAAAGTAGCAGGCTTTTGGCCCCCCAGGGTTGGATTTGGGTACCTCTTGCTCTATATGTTGGTAAACTACTCATTAGTCAATGAACCGTTTTTAACTTCATCAGTCCACCAAGGAATTCTGTCAGACTGACACATTGGACTGAAAGCACACAGCAAAATGTTTTTCCACTTTAGAAAAGTCTCCAAAGCTCCACCCCAAAGTCGAAAGGTGTCAGTGGGAAATTCAGTATATTTATATCACATATTTTTTAATTTTTATATAAAAGACTGAGGGCAGAGCCGCTGACTAATGGGTGTCTCACCGATTGATGACAGTTAGTTGTGCTGGCTGCATTAAATGTGCTCCAAGCAAAATAACTGTGGTTCTTTCCACATCACATGGCTTCAGCTACTCACAGAGTGAAGTTGACAAACTAACTCTTATCCGCGCTTTGTGTTCTTTTTTAAACGTCGAAATTCAAGGACTTTCCCTTGCCCTTTTCAAGCATTGTTCTTAAGATTACACAGATTCTTAGCAGGTAAAAAAAAAAAATCGCATTGCCGTGCAAAAGCAGAGCATACTTTTTTTCAACATTAAAAAATTGTCGTTCGAGGATTTCAAGGAGATTTTTTTTTTCTAAAATACTTTCGAGCGAAAGAAAAGATTCTGCCTCTTTTTCAAACTCCATAACTTTCCAGGATTTCAAGCATCCTCCATACAAACTAGGCTTGTTCTTTTTACGTGTTGCATATTCCTACAAAGGGCCTCTCACCATCTGTCCATTTTACTGGCACTTTTTTTTTTTTTTTTTTTTTTTTTTTTTAACTGGCTCAAAAATCTGTATCGTAACTCTGAAAGGCATGCATAAATATACAGGAGTTTTTAACACAAACAAGCACAGCATCTAACTGATGGCTCCCAGATCCGCCCGCCATTCAAGATCATGTAAACCCAAAGCTTTTACACAGTAAATGAACATTCTGGTTTATCAAATGAGGTGTTTAAATTGGAATCACGGCAGATCTGGTTGTATTCAAAGCAGTGTTGTTTAGAGTTATCAATGGTCCATTTGCATGGGTTGTGCAACAGGTGGGTTCGCTTGTTCAACCTCAGCTGAACCTCATTCAGTCTCCTTTCTGCTCAGTCAACAAGTTCAATGGTTTACCCATGTTTCACAACATAAGCTTGGTGCGTTGATGGGCAGCCCAGAATTTGCATTGCATTTTCAAAGAGGAACGCAATGCAAATTCTTTAAAACAGAAACAAAAAAAAAGGGGAGGGGGGTTATACCCTGCTGTGTTCTCTTGATTGCTTCGCTCATCTCATGAAGATCATGGCATTTAGTTTCCTTCACGGGAAGTTTACAGTTATAGTACACATAATGTTAACACATCATAAAAATACTGTCTGTTACATATATGTTTACAAAGCACTGTACTTCATATCTCCTTCGGAGAAGGCCATTGTCATTGACTTAATTCATTTATTGTTGTTTAACTTGTAGTTTTCCAGATTAATCATGCTGGTTGACATCAAACCAGTTTCCATGGAGACAGTTCTCAGTTATTAATATAAAACTGGTTACTAGAGTAGCACTTCCATTCCAGCTTTATCTGTAGTAATGGCACGTTCTCAAAGGCCTCGGGTTAACGCAAGAGCTTTTATTGCCTGGTGGCAGTAGAAGACATAGTGGTTGGTACTTTGCCGCGTAATTACACGAGCACAGTCAACCTGCAATCATCCCTGTCATCACATTGGTGTAGATCTATTTTTGATAATGTGTTTATCATACAATATGAGAGCTTACTGAGCTGCTCCAGTTTGAGTCATAAGAACTTCAAACTTTGTTGAGTTTAAAAGAGAACTTCAAAAATTCATTTATAACTGTTGAGCATAGATGTTCAGATGAGACACTCAGAGAAATTTCATAACAAAATGCCTTCCAAATGACCAAACGCACCTCCGTGCATCAGGAGTGTGGATTTTAAGTTCCTTTTTAGTACATGGTAGACCATTAGAGGTCACCAATAAAACTCATTAACACATGCAAGAGCCTTAAGTAATGTGAAACAAAAAAAAGAAAATTATTTTGGCAAATTCATCTAATACCTTCTTAAGTTAAGTTTCAGTTATTGCACACACACACACTGTGAACAGGGAGCAGTGGATTTGTCCTCTGCATTTAACCCATCCAAAACACCCATAGTGAACACACACCAGACGCAGGAGCAGTGGGCAGCCTCCTTGGTGAGCGCCTGGGGAGCATTGGGGTTAAGTGCCTTGCTCAAGGGCACACAGCCGTGGATGTTGGGCCTGGGAATTGAACCAGCAACCCTCCAGTCACAAGCCCGGTTCTCTACCCTTTAGACCACGGCTACCCTTCAGTTCTTTAAGTTATCTAACATCTCCTTCTGGTAAATTCATCAAATGCCACTATTAGACATGTTTCACTGGCATGGCTTTATAAGGTACATGCCTGTTATGTTCTAATTTCTAATTGCTAATTCATATTCTCATGTTGTTCTTGCACAATGGCAGATAAAAAAATCATTGGAAACGGACAGTTTTACCCCAAGGTAATACAAAACCATCACTATTTCGTAACATCTATTAGCATGTGTTGTAAATGTTTTCCTTGGACTTTAAGTTACTCTGAACTCCAAAAACTTAAATTAGTCAAAGATCTCAGTCAAAGATCTCACTTTGATTTACTTCCCTCCTCTATTTAAAATTTCTGAGAAAAAAATAGTTATAGGCATAAAATGGTCTTTCTTTTGACGACATAATATTTATAATGACAGTTATGATACATGGTAATTCACAGTAGCTTTTAATGACTCTAAAAACCAGAGCCCATTTTTCTTCTATTTCCACCCCACCATCCAAGTATCACAACTGGGAATAAGGGAGATTGTTCCTAACTGTGGTCTGACTTGAACCTAAACTGATGATCCTTCTTCTCAATACAACACGACATTCAGTGCTTTCTTTCTTTCTTTCTTTCTTTCTTTCTTTCTTTCTTTCCTTCTTTCTTTCTCTGTTAAAAAAAGTTTCGAATGCAGCCCAAAAATGTATTTGAAAGAATCTAACATAGTCCTTTAATTTGAATTTTGACCTTGATACAAACTTGGAATGGAAATGATAGAAACTGCAATGGAAAATGCAGTGAGTGAACTGAATAATTATAGGAGGTCACACTTCTGGAAAAGAAAAGAAAAAAAAAAACGTTTATTTGGTCTCTAATATTCTTTTACATTATGGATGCTGAATTTGTGTATTGAATGTGGAATAAAGATCTTTCCAGAAAAAAAGCATGAGGATTTAATCTAGTTCTTTAATGGCCATTATATGGTCCAGATGAATGTGGTATAACTTTTGGGAAGACTTTGCAAAAAAAATAAAATAAAATAAAATAATGCATATCCCACATAAAGTTTTAGGTAATTTACAACCCTGTGTTTAAAATGTAATAAAAAACCAACCACATTCAGATATAGCACTCAAATCCGTTAACATGTTATTCAGTGGATTTGTTTTGACAGGGAATTGTTCTTTCGCACAAACACTATGGCTTCCACTCTCTCTAATGTACTCTTTGATGGTGTCCAGTGCTGTTGCTGGAAATAACAGTCACAGTATAGAACTACTCCCTCTCTTCTTTGGACCAACAGGTGTAATAGCCGAAGAATCGCTCCCAAAATTGGAGGCACGCCCCTCTCTAGCGGCGACAGTCTGTCTCCCCGTCGCACCAGACCTCCTCAGTTAATATCCCGACCGGCAGCCTGTTAATTGCCGATCGCCTGGGAATGTCTTCATCTTCACATTGGTCCGCCTCAGTTATCAAGCCTTTCAACGCCCCCCCTTGACATGGTAGTCTGTAATTGGGAGTGTTCGCTCTCACTCCCACTCTTACTCTCCTCAAATGTTCTCATTAAATATATACAGCCTTGATTTTTGTCCCTAGGCTCCCTCAGTCCTCTAAGGAGCTAGCAATTTTTCCTAGAGTCTATAGAGTCATCTTTCGTGACTGAGGAAGGAATAGACCAAAGAACATCCATCCAAGTCAAGGAGGAGAGGGAGCCTTTGCCTGAGAATCCTGACTATCCAGCATCGTTGACAAGTCTGAGCAGCTGAGGATGACGCTAACTGGGCGAGCTGAGATGGGATTATCTCATCACAACATCCCGTGCAAAGTCTCCACTTAGACCATCTTCATTATTCAAGATAATCAGTACTCGGTATCAGAGAGCTAACGATGATGCAAAGATGAAGGACACCGAAAGGAGGTGTGTTAGGAAAGGGTGGGGGTAGGAGGGCTAGATTGCTCCAGTATGTAAGGGTTAGAGAAAGAAGCCTATTGTTTCCTGTGGTTAGCTCTTTCATCGCTGAATGTTAAACTATAAGGTTTGGACTGAGAACATATTCATGACAGAAATCCAGTAAACTTTGAACAACACGTGTATGAATTATAACAGGAGAGTGTAAACATGTCAGAAAAGTTGAGGCACGTCTTTACATATTTAGGATCATACAACAGAAATTTTTCACAGTATGTCAAGTATATGTCAGTACTTCGGTCTTTATTGTAACAGCACCAATGGTGATAAAAAGGGTTTGGTAAATCGGCACATTCTAGGCACGCTCAGGTGCTACACCAGTCCAAACCGAGCTACAGTCTCTGGCTCTCTCTTTGTCTGGCCAATATGTTATAATAAAAAAGCCCATTGTTTCATTCTACCAAGCGCAGGACTGTTCGACCACACAGGCTAAAGGATTACATTGTTTCAGATGCTAGTTTTACAAGCTGTGCTAGCTGTTTAGCATGTAAAAGTGGACCTGTTTGCCCTGCAGCATTTGGTTTATTCAACTGCCAGATATTTCCTCCAATTAACAGATTTCTGGCACAATAAAAATGCATTTACTTTTCACAGATTAGGTCATAGACAATGGAATTCAATCTGGGCAGGGGAGAGAATTAGCCCTCAGATGCCAAGGGAGAATGCACTGCTTTTCATATTTGATATATGGAGGAGTGGGATGATATATACTGGCTTGGTATTTTCTTATGAACCTGAAGAGATTGTCTGTCACCAATTGAACCACCCTTTTATGACGTTATTACATAATCTGTTTTTAACTCATCAGACCTCAGCCACGAGTTGTAAATGAGGTCATGAAACAAGGAATGGAAGAGGATCATGGGATATTGCAAGAAATGCTAAAATTGAGTTGAGATAGGCAGCTACTAGATCTGGGATTGCACCATCCTTGTGCACCTTCCAAATTGTCCCACATTTTGACCAAGACATGACTAATGTAATGTAGAATTTCAAGAACATTCCTCTCCCGTCTAGAAACAACGGCACAATCAGTCAAATGAATTATTCTTTATTAAGCTCTTCACTTCTTAAATGTGCATCAGCTGAAGCGTACTCATTTCACTACAAAACACCCCCCCCCCAAAAAAATAGCATGTAAATGGAAGATTTGCATGGGATTTAGAGATTTGTATTATTTTTTAAGAACACGGCTTTGGGCAGACTGGGTGTAAAGCAAGTTTCCATCGTGTTTCATCGTTAGACAAGGTCATTAAGACTACTATTTCACGTTTATTCAGTTAATTTTCTGAACTATTGCGAAAATGATTGGTGGTAAGCGGAGAACAAAGTGAATAATGGGGTTATTTTTTTACAGCAACAATGTTAAAATCCATCCTTGGCTCTCTTTTTATTTGGTCATGTTCCTCAGCAAAGAACATGTAAGTGTTTTTTGAAAATCTTTTTTACATAAATCATTCATTTCATTGCCTTTGCACACTTGGAATGAATCACTAAAATCTAAGACAGCAAAAGGATGGCTTTGTGAAACGAATGGTTGAAAGCTGCACATTTGACAGTCGAAAGGGAACGCAGTGACCAGATGGCGCTTGTTGTTTTCTGAAAACAAATTGTTTAAGACATCCTGTTGTCCCGTCACTAAGCTGACAAGCAGCAAGAAAGATGTCCTCTTGAGACTCTCGAGACTGTCCCCTTTTCAAAAGATGGGGATAAGTAACGGGAGAACGTACATCGGATCGTTTTCTGGTACTTTTTTAGCATTTTTGGCACATTTGGGCAAGCACTATTGTATGTTGCACTGTATACTGTATGTGATGCTAAACAGAGCCATTGCACTAAGAAAAGAAAAACAACAAACATCACTGAATGGTACTGATGATCTTACTCTTGGCACAGTCTTCTGTATCTTTAAATTTCCCAGGAACAATTAAACAATGGTATATGCCCTTTCTGGAGTAAATTGAAAATACAACATTCCTGGATAGAGAAAGAGGGATTTGGTTTATTATCTCAACCCTCCACTATATACAAACACACCCTGTGTGGCACTCAATACTCTCTAACTCTGTAACAACAAACAAATGTCTAGGCAACAGTTTTTACAGATGCTCACCTTTTGTCCTCTCTAAAGACAATCCATGTTCGAGGCTGTAAGTAACAAAAATAGCGCTTCAAAAGCCGCTATATATTTTCCACATTTCTTGGAGAGAACATGAAGTAGAATATGGCTTTTAAAAGTCAAGTCATACAAAGCAATATAATCAGTACAAATCTTTTTAAGACCCTCATTCAACTTGATTTGTACGTTCCTTTTTGTTTAAAATTTATTTCCTTTGTTTCATAGTTAACCCCATTCAGTTTGAATGGCTTAAGATTTATTTGAAATACACCCTGGAAGTGAATAAAAAGCGTTGCCCTGGGTTTTGTCCTCCTTTAACTTTATGCATAACACAAACTCTTGGAGGGCGTTTTAACATTTTTTTTTGTCTTTTTCTTTTTAACCGCCTCCTTTTGTGCTGTGATTGATTGTTGCTTGGGGAAAGAGTTGGTCAGCCTTAGCAAAAATGGTAGAAAAACAGTCGATTCTTAACGGCGAGTTTCTCATGAATGCTCCGTTAGCTATGCTCCGCTCGGACGTGCGCGTGCGAAAGCCAGCGGCAAAAAGCCACACCTGATGCCACTTCCACTTCTACTTGTCATCAGTCAAAGCTGTAGCAAAGCTTATCTCCATGATACAAGGCTTCTCCTGTCTTGTCTCACAGAGCCACAATACATCTTCTGCTTCATTTGACACTGCGATACACATTTAAAGTGATGAGACTCAGGTAACCTTAGAGGACATCTTTTTTTTCTTTTTCCTCTGTTCCTTTTACTCCAGTTGTATCCCTTTGTGTGAGGAAAAAAGAACATCTTTGTTTGCACTACGTCTTTGTCTGGTTGGATTGTTACCTAAAACACATTTAGCCCTATGCGATAGTTCTTAATATACTCTCAGGATTGACTGCGTGTGCTTTATTAACTCCAAATCATTATCTATCTTAATCCTTTTTTCAGGTAACTAAAATTTCTTGATTCATCTCAAAGGGACGGGCGCACAGGTAGTAAGGGTGATGAACAACTCAGATCCTACACACTTGTTATAAAGAGAATTTATGAAAGAGTCGCTCAGAACTTTTCCGAGCTTTGCCAAGGTTGACCAGTTTTTCCGTAGCAGCGCAGTTACTCCTCATAAAGGCCACCAGGGGCATCATGGTAAATAATCGGCAATAAAGCCAGGGATACAAGACAGAAAATGAATCCCCTTTGCCCAAGCACTCAAGCAAAGAGGCTAAAGCTGCCAGCAGCCGGTGAAATACACCCAGTTTCATTACCCCTGCCATAAATGGCCCTAGCAGCTCAGAGGCCTGGAAATCCACATTAAGAGTCAAGAGTTATAGACACCTTCAGTGAGGTAGAATTAGAGGGGATGCAGTTTACAGCCACAACAGTGACCCTATTTTCACTTGCGGCTGAGAAGCAGTCAAAAAACTTTTCAGCGCCAAACTCCCCAGCGTCTTTGAAAGAGAAGTTAATTCACGCTGACAAGTAAACATTTGACATTCCAAACAAAATGTAACTCAACCACACTCTGCTTTATAATGACCATAAAGTAGACTGTGGATTTGGTTAATATCTTGTGTTCTCGCTTCATACGAGGAGAGAGGTGAATATATATTTATGGCTGGATTTGAAATAGACTTGTGTTTTGATTTGCTTGTTCCAGCAAAAAGCTCAGCGGTAGTTTGAATGAGCCCATGGAGGAGGTCTGGAATTATCATAAAAGAAAGCTTATTAATTGCAAATGAAAGTTTATCTAAGCATGAGATATGTTAATGGAGCAATGTTAATGGACCAAAGATGGACAGCAGAGAAGAATGCAAACACTCTCTCCATATATTAACAATGGTGCTGGCTAAACTCCTTCAAATATCATCACTAAAAAGCAATCCATTAACTATTACCGTATCACAGCTCCTAAACAACAATTTTATATGTTTCTCCGTTTCTTCACCTTAGTGAATCTGTTCTCACATCATCTTGTGTGAAACTTATTAAATTTGACTGCACAAAATGTTCAGTTTTTTTTTTTTTTTTTTTCAGCGGATGCACTAACTGTGTTACTGAGACATGTGCAACTGAGGTTTTCAGGCCTGATGCTTTTATTTGGTTCTAATAGAGACCTCACATCACAATATCTTTGGCATGGTTGCAGAAATCTAAATGTAAAGCTCGTGCGTTTAGAGTTATTTCTCATGTGACTCCTGGTGTTGCTTTGGACTGTATGCTTGTAAAGGGTATTAAGCATTTGCAACAGATGTCGATTCACTGTAAACACCCCAATAAAATGCCTGCTTGCTTTTTTATGGACTTAATCTCTGGTCGCAAGCGCAAGAGAGCGAGAGAAAGCGAACGAGTGACCTTACGAGAGCCACCTTTTTGGTCTGAAGATAGAATAGAGTCATATCATCGCTTTAGTGCTAGCATTCTTTTACCATGACATTGCGGTTTCAACAAAGCCAGCAAAGAGCAAGCCGCGGCGGCGGCGGCAGTAGCAGCACGCTAAGTTCTGCTTCGGTTCACTGCACACTGCAGGCTGCTGAATGGCTCTTTTTACAAGCCTAAGATTAGAGCGTCAATATGGGGCCTCTGGATTTGGGGGGAACATTAAAGCAACGCGCTATCAGCCCCAGACCCGTGGCAGCTGCTAGCAGTAATGGCTGAGGTTGGCAGAACCGCTTCCTGTTTCTCTCCCCTCCCCTTAACTTTTCTCTCCCTCAACAACCCCCCCCCCCCTCCCTTCCCCCCATCACCTCCTCCACCACCACCACATCCCTGACTGACGCCCCATCCATAAAGACGTCTGAGCCCCAGCATGTGCTCGACGCGTGTCACATAAACCCCTCAAATGTACGCACGCGCACACACACACACACACACACACACACACACACACACGCCTCCTCTGCGTGTGTGAAGTAGAGAGAGAGAGCCATATGCAGGGGAGCTTTCGCTTTCCCTGAATGACTGTATGATATAAACCTTGATGTAATGGGCATTGCGCGAAGGTTCTTTGTGTGGTTATTGCAGTACGCGAAGCAAGGGAAGGGTTAGTGCTAATTGTTTCCATTACCTGATAACTATGTCATCTCCCTGTAACCTGAGGAAGCGCAAACTGATTTTAATGGTAGGCTGCATTGTTGACATAAACCCACAAAATGCGACCATCCTGCAGACGTGAAAGCATAAATCAGGATCTTCAGTGATGGCTTTGTTGTGGTTAATGAACTCAAATAAGCAAAACTGGAAAGCCGAGAAAATTCTTAGGTCAGAGCATGCTGGAGAGAGACAGAGAGAGAGAGAGAGAGAGGGAGACAGACAGAGAGAGACAGAGAGAAAGAGAGAGAGGGAGAGAGAAAGAGGGAGAGAGAGAGAGAGAGAGAGAGAGTGGTTGTGCGTGAGTATTTGTGTACAGCCTGCACAGTTGTTCATTGGATGGCAGGATCAGTCAGTGCCAGGCTTATTTTTGACAGTTGTGTAACACAGGCAGAGGAGATAGTGAATTTAATACCCCACAAAATAACAGGTGCCTCATTCACCTCTGGACTGTGGTCTGAGTTAACCACGTCAAAGCATCTTCTCAGTATTTTCAGCATGACATCTTCTGACTGACACACACACACACACACACACACACAGATGCACACACACATACATACAAACATACGCAGACATGCAAATCCATAAATCATCAGGTATACCTTAATTCTTACCCATGAATGCTTAACAAGTAATGAAACAGGGGAGATAGAGGGGGAGATAGTACAATCCAACAAAGCCCAACTGAGTTTCACCCGTTCTACTGACAGGACGGTCGTACAATGAGAAGCCCTGCGCGTTCAGCCTCCGTCGTTTTCACGCAGCAAAGACCCGTTTCACGGCAATATCAACAGTCGGGACCAGAGCCACAGCCCCGTGCTGAGTAAAGCATCCGAACAAATGCGCGGGGGTCTCTGTCGGACTCGGTGAGATGAGGCAGGGGGGGAGATGTTCGGCATAGTTGAGGGTGCTCTCAGCGCAGCGGCACTGGCTGTAAAACGGCTTGATTTGTGGTGCCCGGCTGCCAAGAGAAACACCTGCTCTTGGGTCAGGTCCAAAGCATTCTAGGACAAGTCTCCAGAGCCATGCACGGTGTGACAGGGTAAAATGGAGAGGGGGGTGGGGGGGGTGGGGGGGGTGTTGTGCAGTTAGAAATAAAGTTCAGTCAAAGGACTTCAAATGAAAACTGAGTGGCAAAAACAATCCGCTTACGGCGTTGCTGCCTTTGAAGTGTCTCGCAGATGAGACGGTCGACGTCAGACCAAGACTAAATAAGGAGGGAAAGGGTGTTGTGTGTCTTTTGGTGAAGTACATGGTGTCAGAGGAGGGGTTATACTTCTGAACTAATGGTCTTAAAAAGGATTTTAAAGATCTGGGTGAAACCGCAGGGATTGTATGTAAATTCAGTCTAAAGTGGGACTGAACTCAACTGAGCGAACAGTTAAGGGTCTGTCAGCACTAAAGATAAAAAAAGATGGATATTTCTACAATTCTGAAGTCTTCAACACATAATTTGCAACAGAAAATACAACATCCAGAGTTTGTTTTGTTGAGTCAAAGGTTAATTTCATACGTTTCTGACCTGGGAGAAAAAGAAAAATCCCGTCCAATAATATTCGCAATGGAAACAGATGACTGAGGAGCCCTGTACATTGCTGTCACTGCTCTCGACTGTGTGCTGAGTCAAAGGCCTTGTAATTTCCTTGTCGTTTATCAAAATGAGCAGAGAAGATCTGCTTCCTGCAGAGCACACTCAGTTCTCATTATGATGATGGAGACAAATGAATTACAAATTCAATATCTTTGCCTGTTCCGAGTTTGAGCAAGAGAGAGCAAGCACCCACATTCTTATCTTGTTCTTTTCTATCTGCCATCTGTTGCTCTGGTCTGGCCAAATCCTGTCTTGATCGTGTTGCAGGGCACCAAAAAAAAAAGAGAGAGAGAGAGAGGGAAAGAGAGAAAAAGAGAGAGAGAGAGAGAGAGAACAAAATAGGGAAGAGAAAAAGATACACAGATCCATATGGATACAGCCAGCTATGTTACTCTCAGACATTCCAACAGCCTCCCATTGTGCCAGTTTAAGACGAGAAAGCGTGTCATGGCGACACTTCTTTTCAACGTATGGAGGGAGTGACATCTGACACCACCTGGCTTACGCTAATATCCTGTTTATGCTTGTAGGGGGATATGCGGTTGGAGTCCCATTTCAGAGCCAGACGTTTCATGCATATACAGATTGGTGCTGCCAGCTGCTTTAACGCCTCAGCCACCACTTACCCCCCCCCCCCCCCCCATCCCCCCGCTCTCCCCACCCCCGCCGACTCCACCCCCCTCATCACCATCCCCTTCCACATTCGATACTGGCCACCGCAAGCGCCTTGGATCAAGGAGCAGACTCGGAGCAGACAGCCTGGCGAAGTCTGACAGATTCTGGCATTGGACATGTTTGAGCTGTCATTCCACGCACCAGAGGCAGCCACTGTAGCAGGACTTTTAGGCACCCCGTTTTTTTTAAATTTTTTTTTTTTTTGTACTGAATTTTACACCTCTTCAGAGAGTTCTAAACAGAACAGTCAGTCAATCGTTATCCCACAGCATTTCACCGAGTGAAATTACACCGGGTGAAATTACACTGGGTGAAATTACACCGGGTGTTGTTCTTGAAAATGCTGTCTGATTCTGATTCTTATATGCAAGGTTTTTGCTCTGATACTGTATTTAAAAGGGGAAATATTTACGCTTGTTATGTTCACTTGCATTACTAAAACTAATTTGCACTGACCAAGACACATTTGTTTTGGTTGGATCTTTTCATCTAAGTTTTGGAGGCAATATCCATAACCAAGTCCCAAAGGTACAAAATTGTTTCAGAAGTACACCGGCCGTACACAGCCAGAACCTCTGTGCAACTGTCTTGCTCCGTACAGCCGTCTCATGGCGGCCTGATTCAAGCAAAGCGCTGCTGTCTGTATGATTTAGACTGGCATCTTAATGACATCTGTTTGTAATGCCAGCCCTTCGCAAGGGCCTCCTGCTGCCAGTCAACAAACATACGCTCTCAGGAAGACGACAAGGAGCCATCAAACGCATCTAGACACAAAGAGATCTTTGGATGCTGACAATATTGGCCTTTCATCGAAAGCGAGCCGGCTACAAAAAAGACACCCAACAGTACGCCTCTCCTTACTGTTGCTATGATACCAAACATACAAACCCAGCAGTGTGCAACAGCAAGCTATCACGAGGCCTTTGTCCAAGAGTCAGACATTTAATTAGATGGTGCTCGATTAACCCCCGTAATTAAAAAGTTCAAGAGACCAAAGGACTTGTGGACAAATGCGGTGACAGAAAGAGAGAGAGAGACAGAGAGAGAGAGAGAGAGACAGACAGATGTACATACACATTTAATGTACAGAGGTGGGGAAAAAAGTAAAGTATCTGGAGTTCCCCTCTTGATGAAGATGAAACCGAATATCATCTACATTGCTGGATAAAAAGTTTAACTTGCAATAGTCAATACAATATTCTTATCAAACCCTCTCTCTTTCATTTTTTTTTTCACTTATAATGAACCTCATCATCTCTGCATGGTCTTTCTGTTTGCTATTCGCTGAGTGTTTGTTTTCAGTGCTTTGCTGCAATATCTAAACATTCTTTGCTTGATATAACCCTGAGGTACCATATGTATTGAATTAACTTTGAAAGAGAGTAGTCTACTCGCTTGGATGCAGCTGAATATTTTATTTGTCATGGGCCTAATACATGCCACAGGACTTGAGCTCACCTTTGGCAATGATGCCCTGCATCATTGGACACTGGCATATTCCAACAAACCTGGGTGGGCAGCTGGGGTAACTTAACCTTTTCTAGAGCACAGCCAAGTTCTAACTCTGCACTGCCCTCCAGCAGAATGCTCGACCTCAGCTGCCATTTCTTGGCCTGGGGACATTGAAACAGGGGGCTTGGTCTGGTTATTCAATTGATTTAACACAGGCTATTTTTTTTATGTTTTATTACAGTTAAAAAAAAAAACTTTGCTTTTCTCATTTTATTAAAGATTTGTTCAGATTTACCGCCATCCGAAGACTCGCCGTCCACCTTTCCTCCATTAAAGTAACGACTCGGTCGAAAATATCAGATAGGATTGTTTTTGTCATTTTCTCCCAATCTAACTTTTTATTCTTAATCTTTTACAGTCAGTGGTTGGGAGTTCCACGGCATTTCATTAAGAGGCAAGAGCAAGGCAGATCAATGAGGGATTTTCAGAGAGCTTTTCTTATTCCAACCAGGCACTGAATGCTATTGAGTGTTCCCACTCCCACTTCTTTCCTTCAAATCAAATCAATCAACAGCCCACAGATGGACTATCGCTGCAGGTTCAAGTGAGCATCATAAAAGGGTTACGCATGGAGCCTGTGAGACCCCTACTGAATAACTGAACAGTTCTTATGACAGTTCTGGTAGGACAAACACATTTAGTAGGTTATGTAGGTTTTGACTGACTAGTGACTTGGCACTTTTTAAGAAATATATAGACTTTTTTTCCCCGCATTGTGTTCCTAAAAGATAAACAATGACATGGAGAGTGCACAGCTGAGGACCCTCCACAATCACCGTGGCAACACAGATTTTGTATTTTAGGTGGCAATTATCAAATTTAGGCTGTGGTGTATTATAATACCAGATAGCGAGTTTGTGGGAAAGGAGAGAGCGTTTCTATGGAATAATCTCACCACGGCAACTGCATATCGTTGCTTTTGGAAAACACGGCCGAGGCCAGCCCCGATATCCCGTTTTGGGATCTGGATTTTAAATGAGCTATGAAGGTGATTTTAAACTTTGGTTGTTTTATTTAGCTGAATATTGCCTCTGTGCCAAACATGCACTGGCTGTGCTGTTCTTTTTCATAGGGGATTGAGATTATAACTGTGGCGTGAATGTACACAAGTGAGGTTGTGTACTTACCGCTTGCTCGCTAGATCTGTCCCAAAGCACACCAAAGCTGTAGACAGTGGGTACATTTTAAGCACGGCCTCTTGTGTATCACTATAAAAACCCGACGGTCCAAACATAACATCACATCTGTCCTGAAGTCAGAGCCCTGCCTAGTCAAAGCTTTTCCTGCCAGTGTTTACAAGGCTGGATCATTGAATGCCATCAGTGGAGACCAGATGTCAGAGTGACGCTGGGGATGTCGGAGGCTTTGCGCAAAACCAACAGAAAGTTTTGTTTGCTGTTTGAGATTAGTCGGGACACGTTGAAAACACTGACTCTCAAAAGAAATGTCAAAGCACTTTCAAAATCACTAGTGGTGTGAACTGGAGAGGTAAGTCTCAGCAGTTGTGATAATTTTGTAGTTACTGTAAACCACTGAGGCACGGGCCATAGCAAATGCAAGCACTGTTTGCTGAGCTAAGCTTCAGCATGCTTGAAAGCATCAAGTTATTCTCAACTTCTTACATTTTGCTTTGTATGCGTTTACTCCGTCTCCATGAGACATAAAATCTAAGACTATCTTAAGTGGTATTTGACCTTGTCATCTATATGTATTTGAATCAACCACCTTCTCACACCGGATTTTCAATCAATGTCTTGTCAAATTGCAGTAATCATCAAATCTATATTTTGACCTGCGTTCAGAAGCCTCGGTGACTAATCTCATTCAGCACATTTACAAGTCTGGCAAGGCAAGGTTTTCTCTTAATAACACAGTACGTTTGACAGCCTATAGGAATTACTTGGTGATTGATTTGGCAATGAAACTCAGGGCATATGGAAAGTCACTACCCAGTTATCGTCAAGCATATGCCAAATGACTTGAGGAAAGACATAGGGTCACTGAAGACAGCAGCTCTGTGCATACTTTCTTATGCACACAACTAACACTATGTACAGTAGATACCCCTGGTGGTAAGATGATTGATTACTGGATAGCTTTAATAAACAAAACTGCTTTAGGAAATGGTGAACATTGATTCATCACCTGTATAATGCGTCCTTACATTAGCTAATTGAAACGCCCCCTCCCAAAGTCAAACATATTTACTCTTGTGTTAAATTGCAAAGAGTGAATGCTTATGCCAAGAAATAGAGCTGGGGGGAGAGAGAGAAGGGAAAGAAAAAGAGTGCGCACACATGTTTACATATGTCAGCAGGATTTAAAAAAAAAAACAAAAAACAGGCTAAACACATTCGCTAATACTACATTGATCGTTCTGCTAAATCAACAACTATGTCAACTGGAGCTGCTCCACTTTTTATTTTGGGTCTTCGTGTTAAACAAACCTGTTGACAAGCCGAACTCATTCACCATGTGACGTGAAATGAAACGCGATTGTATGCTACGTGGGGGCTTTTAAATGTGTTAAAAACATAGAGGGAGACTCGGAAGCTAGAGTGCTGATTAGACTGGTCAGAACAGCCAATAATCTGACAACAGCTGCTTTTAACCCATTGGCTGCCAATCATATGAGTTTCCCCATTTGAAGATTTAGATACAAGACCTTGATGCTAAATCCTTGCGTTTGACTTCCCAATTCCATTTGAATTATTAAGCTCAGTTAATAAAACTCCTTTTTTTTCCCTAAAGATGTACCGTATGAAAAATTCTATTCAATTTACAGCAAACCTTGAGATGTCATGCATTTTTTAAGCACAGTGCATAACAATTTCATAAAACTCCTGTCTTCTGGGTGACCTTGGCACATCAAATATCAGCAAGTTTCTGCTTATGCTCCGCTATTCAAAATTACTCTTCACGAATATCAAGGTACAGCTATGTATTTCAGACATTTTGATCTCTCTCTACACAATTCAAGCTTTTATACACCTTTGAAGTTTTACACTGACTATTAACATTTCTCTGCATACCTTCAAGCTGCTCATCATGTCCTCAGAAACACCGAAGAATCAGTGGAATGAGCTCTACACACAAGATCATTCATTTGAAAAAGACAAATTGAACATGCCAGACTTCAGAACAGGGAGATCCAATGACTTATCTCATTTAGGGCCCAGAGGGTCGACTTTGATCTTCGATGAGTTGTTTTAGAAATTAATCGAGAATCAAGTGAATCAAGAATGTTCACAAAAGCCTCTCTTTTTAAGACCGCAGTCAACGATATGCCAAACACAAAGCAATAGTCTGCTACAGAAGGCTTATTGCAGCAATGTTCAGTGTTAACAAGAAATATGAATGACAAGACCTGGAGACAGCTGTAACAAAGTTGAAGGCAATCCATACATATTTTGAGAAGTGTTGAGTTTAAGAGACTTATGAACTTCATTGAAGTGTAAGGGTTAACGACAGCATGCTACAGATGACCCTGATCCTCAGATCTCAGGGAAAGATGTGTGGTTATTCTTAATCCCTGAAATGAGCTCAGTCTTAAGACAAACATTCAAACACCAGAACCGCAACAATCAATTCTTGCTATGACACCCAGTGTATTTTTGTAGGGCATTCCATTTCTAAAAGTGCCTCTAGTAAAAGATAAACATATAAACCATATCGAGACTGTTAGTCACTCTAAACTGTCTCACAGACTGATATCAAAATCTGGCTTGTTTGTAAATTTGTTTTGCGCAAATTACTTCAACAATTTTCCATTGGAACAGTCTCAGACCCGCTTATCGTGGCTACTCAATTAGCCAATTGAAGACAGATGGCATGTTAAGAAGAAA
The DNA here is from genome assembly GCF_902362185.1 of Chanos chanos. NCBI lineage: Eukaryota > Metazoa > Chordata > Actinopteri > Gonorynchiformes > Chanidae > Chanos > Chanos chanos. The sequence goes on along the minus strand of NC_044501.1, from coordinate 32,460,179 downwards.
CCTTCCGGCCAAACGACTTATAGTCCTCAGCCTAGCTCTGCTAGTAATATGAAACTGCTCTCGTAATATCAGTATTTCAGTGTTGCCTCGGTGGTAACCCAGTCACCATCAATAAGAAGCTATTACAAGTCCCCAAGACTTTGCAATTATCCCTGCTCAACTGGCCTCTGAAAGACAGCTGCTTAAATGCAGGACATAACATGGGTAATATAACGGGGAGTTGTGGCATTGTGCAAAACAAAAGACGAATTGATTACACCATGCTGATTTGTTTCTCCCAAAAGATTGCTGATACTGGCCACACTATAAACACAGCACCACAGGCTGACATTCAGAGGAGGTCTTCCCGGAACAATGGCCCACCATAGACATCTATCAACTCCCTCTTCCAAGCTAAAGTGTATTTTGGCTTAAAGGTACTCATTCTTTGGGACATCTGAAAATGAGTGGAGGAGGATTTTGTAGGTCTACAAAAGTCAGAGTAGCTCCAAGGCACAGCACATTAACTGGATCCACCCAATTTGCTTCATGTATCTAAGGCCAGGCTCACACCACACACACAAAGGAAAGTATGCACAAAGAGGGCAAATCGGAGAGTTTGGTTTGGGCCAAAAACAAAATAGCACTTCATTTCCCAAACAACCGACGACACAAAACGTCTCCTGGTCATTCTTGTGTGGAGCCAGTTCTTTGACTGTTCTGTTCCCTCAGGCTCCCAGAAGGTCCTCCAAAGAGCACTGTCTTGTATTTCTGCATTTCCGTAATTTTTCCTTCTTCTGCTGTGGTTTTTCATCCTGCAGAAAAGAGAAATGGGCCCAGATGTCCTTGCTTTTATTCGGGAAGGAGCTTCTAAGCTGTCTGGTAGTGGTAAGTTTTCTAGGGGTCGTGGCAAAGGGATTATAATCAAGCTCATCGTTCATGCTGGCACCTCATCAGGACCAGAGGGGATTCACTGATCTGCAAAGTTTGTGAGGTCCTATAGTTTAGAGTTAACATCACGGTATGTGTTCTGAACCATAAGGCCTCTGATCCTAAGACAGGCTGTCCCGTAAACTGTCGATCAGTTCGACAACATTCATTATGAATTCATTTTGCTGCTCCCTGTAATGTATAGCTGAGATGTAATGTATAGCTGAGATGTTTTGTCTCTGAAGTGCAGAGCAGATTTTCATTGCATACCACATAAAGCTCTAGTCCATGACCAGAATCAGTGACTGGTGAAAAGGCATCAAGCATTCGACAGCTTTTCTATTTTTATCTGACAAGTGTTTTTCAGCTGTTTGCTTAGCTATTTCGAAGTAAAGTTTGTGAGGTCAAAGATCGTGTCCACCCCAGGCGACCCCAAACCATAAACAGTGGCCACTGTTTTTGAGCATACTCTCTAATTGTCAGGGTTGAGGTCAGACTGGCATGTATGGCATTTCCAAGCAACCTTCATGGCCATGTGAAGTGATGAGTGACATTAGAGGTATCCCCAAAACACAGACAGCTGTCTGTCTGGACTATTTGGATCTGGGACGTCAGAGTTTTCACATAATTTTACCCTCTGGGTCAGGATGGATGTCCAAAGAGAGCCCTAACTGTATGACTGGAACTCAGTGGCAAAACGCTAATCTGAACCGAATGTGAGGAAATACACTGTTTTTGTCCTGAACTCCATTTCTAAAAAAAAGAGTGTTGCATCTGAGACTGAAAGAGTTAGATCCTAGTGCTGCACTTAACTTGAGGCCTATCCATAGCTTCTGAGATTCAAAACATCTTTTAAATTATAGTCACGTGTATGTATTATATAAATGGATGTTGTACACAACAATAAAGAAGATGTTAAGCACACACATTTCTTGGCCTGGAAATTTACAGTCAAACTGTAGTATTTCATTTGGGACATAAAAAATATCTCTCTGTCAAAACAATAAAGGCACAGCTACCTAGCAGCAAAGTAACGCCTGAGTCTAGTGTAACTTGCTCTTTACAACACCTTCATTAAAGTCAGCGTATATCGCTTTGTTCTCCATAGAATCTCAAGATGAATGACACAATCGCTTTTAACTTACTGAAAGAGAACACTCTAGAACACTCTGAGGCTATGCCACCACCAGAGAGTCAGGCTTCTAAGGGATGAAAGTCTTAGAGGGATGGTTTGAGGAGGGGAAAAAATGGCACTTTAAATCATCTAGGAAATCTGCAGGGAAAACACCACATAACTCCTGAGGGATTAAGAAGGCCTACCATTTTAGCTGGAGTTGAAAGTGAGATGGCAGCATGGCCCTAATTGAGCCTGTTAGGATTCACCAAAAGCCACCCTCAATACACTGCACAGCTGCCACAGTAGGTGAGTGGATTTTCAGATTCCTTTTGTATTGAGCCAACCAATGATCCCTCATCCTAGAGGGATTTGAAAGGAGTAGTAAGTGTCTCCTACCCCTTGCGAGTTGTACGCTATTGTATTCAAATTACAAATTGTTATTGACCTGAAGGTCATTTTAATGCCATGTATCTTCGGAAAAATGATTCGAACTTAATATGCTTGAAGATATTCAACACCATGTTCTCCAGAATGTTTCTGCTGTTGAAGCAATTGCTGCCGACTTCATTAAAAGGCACACAGATGGGTGCACACAGAAGCAAAACTATTGCTACTCAGTCTATTTGGCCTCACACTCACTCTCTCTCTCCCATATGGTTCCTGTTTCAGTTGCAAAGCGTAAACATCAGCAACTGAACAGGGCTTATGATACAGCCCCTCCACCCCTCTACACCCCCTTAATACCCCACCACCGTCGCTCTCAAGTCAGAGTAGACATTTCTTGTGTCCCAAAAGGGGCGGTGGGGGTGGGTTTGGGGTGGGGTGGATTTGAATCCGTCCTCCCCGCAGGCCTCATTCACAAAATCCCATCTGAGTGGAATGCTGAGATGTTTGGATAAAGCCGAAAAGCCGCACCACATGTGTGCGCACCTCAGGTTACTCCCTGGCGGAATTGTAACACGCCGGGATTAAGGAGCAAACGGGAAGCTCTTCCTGAAGTCTGCCCATCTTTATGTCCCGAGAGAGAACAAACTGCTGATTGTTCAGACCACGTAATGCAAAAGCATTGAATCAAGCTCTCTTTGCTTATCTTATTAAATGAATTTCATATGTAAAATATCCCATAAGGGCTGTAACTTTGTGACATACTTTTTCCCCAACCCACCTTTTGTATGACTTTCTAATACATTTTAACGACCACAAACATTATAACACTAATTTATTTGCACTATTTAATTCTTCTTGGCTCTTTAATCACAGTTGAACACCTATAAATATCTGCATATCAGATACAGTGGATTCAATTATGCTCTTGAATATGCTGCACCTAATACTTAAAAAACACACTGGCATGGCAAAACAAACATGACAACACTACGACACATCTAGAAGGACAGAAACATTTATAATGCTGCAAAACTACGACAACTCAAAGTGCTTATGTTGCCCATCTCCACCTACTCATTAAAGACAAGGACTCTGAAAGAATAACACAAGAAAAAGCTGGATGCATTCGAAACATGGACATTGTGCAAAATGCTAAACGTTGTTTATCCAGGCTTGTCCAATGACAAAACCGATGAAAAGGTACTAAGCGAAGCTGATACACAATGGCAACGACTCACATCAGCGGTCTGCTCACAGCCAAAATATGTTTACCACACAAATCACTGATGGACACATTAAAATCATGGGCAGAGCTAGATGCACAGTTCTCTGAGCAATAGACTGCACGGGGTGGGGATGACTCATCAATAACAGCAAGCCTCCGTGAAGAAGACACAACACACACACGCACACACACACACACACACACACACACACACACACACACACACACACACAATATGCAGTGATTCACTGTATGAAGTATGCACTTTTTTTCTTATTAGTTTTCCTGGTTGTATTAATAAATGTCTGTTTTTAAAATGTACAATATAATTTGCACTAAAAAATAATTAAACAATGTAACTGATTAAAAAAAAAAAAAAAATCTTTTTTTTTTTTTCTACTCAATCAGCGATTATGTCTGAGCAGTGAGCCACGGCTATCCTCTAAATAACCACAAACACTTTGTACAGTCTCAGAACAAGAGGCATTAATCCACTGAGTTGGTCAGCACCCAGCATGTATCAAAATGCACCATGTTAATCTGCTGTTAAATAATGCTTGCGTGTTAGCATGCCCTTCAGGCCGGCTGTGGTGCCAGCTTTAGAATGCGGGAATTGTTTACCCTCCTGGAACAAACAACAGGATGTCTCATCTTTTTACTCCTCTGGACTTGACAATGCCAGCAAAATCTGGCTCACCGAATATCGAACATCATTATCTTCTTGTATTATTCTCTGCTTATCAAGGCTGCCATAGGGCTACACAACAGATTAAAGACTTCGTGCTAACAATAAAACACATAACATTATGGAGAAATTATAACCCGAACTCAGATTATCTCATAGTTCTTTTGATGGTGACCAGTTGATGAATTTTCCATACAGCAATACAGTAGTTTTCTCAGGACCGAGAAGCCAGGGGGAAAAAAAAAATGCTCCGGGCTGATTTGTATTTTTTTTTATGTTTTAAAAAATGTGTCAGTCCTAGAAGAAAGACCCCATTGTGTGTGTGGTGACATGGGTGGCGTTACCACATTGGCTTAATGAACCATGCCAGCTTCCTCACTCCCTAGTGTGAGCCTAGTCCTGCTGAGGACTCTGTACTGTGGGAAGGGAAAGAGGAAGGAAGGAGGTTATAAAAGGACACTAAAACAGCGCGACAAGGAAAAGACGGCCAGCAGGAACCCCCTCTGAAGTTAACGTTTTTACCACAAGGTCCTCAGATCTGCTTGTGCTCTAAACAGTAGTCAGAGTAAGGACCAGTGGTCAATTAGGTGTAATTTTGGTTCTGAATGGCAGTGTTGTGTACACTTAAGTACTTTAACAATAGGGATTGTAGTATTAATTAGGGAATGTGGAGTCCCAGGTTCGCTTAACAGTTGCTTGTGCTGTCAATCAGATGTATAGAGTTGATGTGATATAAATCTAACTGTTTGTTTTCTTACTGAATAAGGTCTCCCAGGCTTGAGTGTGGGTTAACCTGTCAAATTTCACAAACAGCTTCCAATTTGGGTCAGGTTGTAATGTATACATAAAGTACCGTCTTTATGACAGAATCCAGACGTCTTTGAGTTGAGTTTGGTCTCGTGAGAGGGTGGTCTGGGGAGCAAGATTGGGCCTCACTGATTTTTCCCACATAAGAGGAGTCCATGTCTGGCAGTGCCTGGAAGACACACTCTCAAATCCAATGATAGCAAAGCCATACCTCTTTTTTTCCAACCTAGATGCAATAAACAGGGAGGAAATCACTGGCCGCTTATGCCACTGTGCGTGCCTATGGGGTGCCCGGACTTTTCGTGCAATACAGCTGTGGTAAATACAAATGTAGCATGATATAAAAACAGGGTGGACTTTGATATGTCTTACTAATATTGACATTCTCCAGGCCAGTTCTCAGGGGGGGCTAAGGAGGAGCATACCTCCCCTTATTCCTCACACCTGCTGTGGTCGGTGGAGATGTTTGTACATCAGTGCTTGGAAATGTCAAGAGGCAGCTTAGACTTGTAGGGTACACAGATTCTCTCTGTTTTCTACTTCAACCCTGAGGCATCAAGGTAGAAGTGCTCAACTCATCTCTAGGGAGAACTGAAGTCTTGCCAAATGCTGTGCTGTGTTTGGTCCAAGGTTTCAACCCACACTATTCAAAGAAAATGTCTGAGGACCTCAAAAGCAATGGTAACTGACTTCTGGAAACGTGTATGAACCTAAGCTAAACTGGAATATTCTGAGCACCGAATATGATCTTCGCAAGCTATTCTAGTGTTGTTTAAATATGTGGTATTACACATGGATACACATAGTATACATTTTAGATTCAGTTTTACACCAGATTTGCCACTTCTGTTAACGATGTAGCAGCTAACGATGTAATAAAACTATTCAGTTCATTTTAGGAGGGTAATATTGGGTGATATATGACCCTTGTTTTCCGTAACAGCAGGAGCTTTGGTTTCAGTGATCCTCCATGTGTGCTTCCCTCTTGGGGTACATGGGCGGGATTCCAGGTGCCAATTTGAGTTGCACACTTCTGCACGTACTTGACCCACCCTTCCCAAACCTTCATCCTCCTGAACTTAATACACTGATCCCAGATATCATCCAAGTTAAAGAGTATAAGTAAATAGCCCCTAAATTCAAGAGCAACCAAGTCTCGGAATCATTTCTAATCTAGATGTCAAAATTTATTCAGAAAAGAAGAAAGCCCCTGAAGCTCTTTCTGTTGTTGAGGAAAACTTTGATAAAAGAACAGATTGTCAGCACACCATGCATAACCTGAGGTCTTAATATAAGGAATTCAACATCTAATGTTTCTTTGATGTCTCTTCGATATGACATTGCATTCCATCCTTTTTCATTACCAAAGCCCTCCTCACAGACAACACAGTCGGCTCTTAGACAGCAAGCATGAGTTTAGATTATCTATTCTGTATCTGCTTTCTAAGTGGTAACTGCAGTCTTTTGAATCAAAGCACCAAATGGTAGAACTCATTTTGTTTATCAGTTTAGACAACTGAACCTCCTCTATGTTCTTTCTGTTTTGTTTGCCATTTCAAAAGGGGAGCAAAAATAATAATTACTTCAAATTTGTTTCAGGTTCTTTTCCATCCCTCTCAGAAGGACTCACATTAACTGCACAAAGTTCATTTTCTCTACATCTAGAAGGATTCTATTCCTCATCAGTCTCATCTGTTTCACTTGCTTATGACCTAGCACACATTTAAGTAGTCTCACAAAGCCAATTAAAAAATATACAATTTCTTTGTGTCAATAAAGTGTTGCATCTGAACACTTTTAAAGGAAAAACATTTTTCTGAGAGGCAGGGAAAAGCTTAATTACATCTTGGGTTGAAAAGCTGTTTGCTGAAACCAATCCTACAAAGAAAATCATTTATATGACTGAGAGAGAATGGCATTTGGAAATTCTAGCATTTTCTGAGGGAAACTTCCTGTCAGTAGCTGTAAGGGCTTTTTTTGGCGTTGTTTTGTTTTGTTTTGCTATTTGGAGAAGAGAACACAGGGGACAACGACATCTGACACGGGGCGGGGGGGACAGAAAATCTTTTGGCAGACGTAGTACAGACAGAGACACAATGAAACAAGTTAAGTGAACAATTATTGCACTGCATCAGACTTGGCTGGTTTCTGTACACATGAGAAATTCTTTAGTGCAGAGCAATTAAACATGGTTGATTTGGGAAGAGGACACAATTCGACCTAGTTCTGAGATAAAGAGAAGAACATGAGTACTTCTCCTTATGTTAGATACTCCTTTAGCGTCTGTGGATTACTTGTGTCACAAACTGTACCTTGCCCTATTGCTTTTGCACTAGCAACATAAAAGAATCACAGACATATCCTTCTATAATTTTAGCCAGCAAGCGTCCAAGTTTTACCCTGGCCTATTATACTTTTCTTAAGTTTGGCTAGCCAAATCTAAATTGATTTAAATCAATAACTGAGAATTAGACGCATTTAAAATCCAATTATCCCGTGTCTGAGCATGAACTGTGGGTTAGACTTATGCCCTGTGCTGTGCTGAGGAGATACTGTATTTCTTTTTGCAGAATGAGAGAGAGACATTGCTCTCAGTATCGTCGAATAACACGGTCAGAGCTCTCGGAGGTTCTCAGATGGTAATAAGTATTCGGTGTTACAAATTGGCCACTTTTACAGAGGCTCTGGTGGGACATTAGCGGTATTCCTGAGAATGGGCAAAGCCCTTTGTCCACTTCCTCTGGTGTTTACTTTGGCTGGCTAACATTAATCCAAAAACAGGCCAGAAGGGAGTAATCTACCTGCTTTGTAATGGCTCCCAACTATTAAGGATGGCATATTAAACTCAAACCTCTCTTCCACACCCTCCTCATAAATAATCGCCTCTCCTTCCAGGCCCCTCCTCCTCCTCTATCTGGAACTCGCTGGTGCTCCACGGCCAAGTGCCACGGGCCATTCCATCCTTCCTCTGACAAGCAGTGGCCTCTTGAATGGGTGAGGCTGGCACATCGCAGCTGGGAACCGTGCGAGGAGAAGTATGAGGCCCCAGACCAATCAAGCTACGGTCCTGTCTGTACCTCTCAAAGGTAGCTAGGTAATATCCGGTATCGCCAGAATGTCCCTACTGCCCCTAGCCCGTTAAAACACAGCCTGAAGGTAAGGAAGTTTGGGCAACGCAAGCACTGATGTCTCAGGGTAATAGAGTCCATAATGAAAAGCGAGCAATTTCTGGATCTGTTGATGTGAGTGGAGACACACAGAGGAAAAATAAAATACCAAAGTATAAACCCAGACAGGGAGATGAGATTGCTTCAAGGGCATATAAATAGACTAGGAAATGCTATAGGAAATGCAAACTGACAGTGCTAACAAAAGTCACGTAACATATGGGCCTTTTTACACATATGGGAAGTCATAAATATGGGAAGTCGACAAATTGCTTTATATAGATGTAATTTTGTTTCAGATCCTTTGTACAATCCATTAAACCAATTTGGGTAATGATACAAGTAAATGAGCACGTCTTGTCGACTGCTGTTACTTTGCTTAGGGCGAGACATTTGGCTTTCTAAGACTCCATTTGTGTACAATGTGTGAAATTTCTAAAGGTTTACCCGCCTGCCCTTACGACTGCGAAGAAACTCAGATTTATGAATGTGAACTTTGCATAGAATAACTTCAGACCTCTGGGAGCATATATGACCCACTGAGTTTCTGCTTGAAATCTTAAGTTTCTTTGAGTTATGTGGTGCTATTCCCTGGCTGCCTTTCGAAACGAGGTACATGCTCTTTTCAGAAACTCAAACCATCCCCATATTGTTATTGATTCTGACACTCTATGAAATAAAGATACGTCTGTATCCTCTGTCTGACCTATGATCTATTCGCCGTTCATAACTGGATGAGACAAATGTACGTGATGATCATAAAATTTCGGTTACACATCTGATATTCCATAATCAATTTCGAACTTATTTGTTAAGTTTATAGGTTTATATTTTGCCTTGTAACTTAACAGGCTTAGAAAATGTTCTCAAAAGTATGTTATCCTCAAAAAAAAACAAAAAAAACATGGAATCATCTTGTTAATGCTACTGTTGATATATTTTTGAATCCAGAGGAAAGAAGGACTGGAAGTTTTTCAAAAGATTAACACCAGAAAAGTTCATTGCCATACATTGTAGACTTTCAAAATGCATGTTAATGAGTTTTTGTGTGTGTGTGCGCATGTGTGTGTGTGTGTGTGTGTGTGTGTGTGTGTGTGTGTGTGTGCGTGCGTGTGAAAGTTACAGACTAACACTTTTATCACTTTTTTTATCATTGTGTGGCTGGTTGAGCTGACTCTGGTCTCTCTTTGTCTTGAAGGTCAAAGAGACTGGGAGGAAACCAGCCCCATCCTTTCCTATTAAACTCCCGGCCTCTGGGAATGTCTCATGTTGAATGCAAAACATTTCTTTTAAATGAAAGATGATTTAAAATCCATCATTCAGTTTTGACTTTAAAACAAAATTACTAAGTTAACCCTATGCAAAAAAAAAAACAAAAAAAAACCCCCCACGCCTGATGACATTTAACCCATACGTCAGCAGCAGAGACGAGAGAAACACGAACAACCACATCATAGTCTCTTTTAATGGACAAGTCAAGGCAATTTCTTTTTCCTCCACATGACAGTCGTCATCCCCGTGTTACTGTGAGCTGTTTCCAACCTGAGCGTTCTCAGCAACTGTCATGGCTCCAGCCATCCTGTCTCTGACACCAATGTCATTTTTCATTTACCACTTGGAACCTTGCTTTGTTTCCACTTCCTTTCCTTCAGAGGTTCCAATAACCAACCACAAAAAAAAAAAAAAAAAATGCTGTCACGTTTCAGTCCTGTTTAATACCTGGAACCATACCTGGAACCATTTCACTGTAAATCTGATGTCAACATCGTGGCCACTGATTGGTTTGTCACGTGCTGTTATGGAAGATTATTTTGGAATGCGTCATCTGTATAATCTCACTTTGGGTATGCTGATTACTAAATAACCACATGAGAAACTTGAGTTTCATTTTGGTTAGCGTACACTTTAGCTGGGCTATGCCTCCAAAAAGAACCAAGAAACTTTGCATGTCGATGGCACAGAATATTGGCACCAGTTGAAATCAATTCCATGTCATTTGGAATTTCTCTAAAATGATGTGAAAATGTTGCTTTTTTGGCCTGATGATTGTATGTTTTAAAAAGCAAGTTTTACAACAGGTGTCTTGTCAGCTGTAAGAAATGGTACTGTGCACAATGTGAAATATTACCAAAAGATTTTTTTTAGGGGGGGGGGGGGGGGCAGCTTACAAACAACACTCTCTTCTCAAAAGTAATCTTTTTCTTGGTTCTGTCTTTTAAACAAACCAAAAAAATGCCAGCATTTCACTCTCTCATGGAAAGTGGTGTGTCTGTGAAAGTACAAAAAGTGAAAATACAAAAAACTAAGTAAGTAAAAAGAGACTGTGCACTCACAAAGACTGTGTCTTTGTGCATGATTTAGAGAGACCCAATTGATTAGTGTTCATTGTAGGCTCTTCAGGACACGGGGCAGGCTGTATCCAACCAAGTTCATCCAATTTTTATAAGCACAAGAAAAGACAGTCATGGTGTTCTACTTTTTGTCTGTGTGGTATGTCTTTTACTAGCTGGAGCATTAAAACCTTAATCACAATGGTTCCCTGTTCAATTAAACACTTCAGTGCATTCTTTATTGCATGGTTAAGGTCCAAGAATTAGACACATTAGGTTAATTATTGATAAGTGATAACAGATGGCACTCCATATGCAGTTCAAATATTATTTGACATGACGAGCATTATTAAATCCTTTTATTTTCACCATGCACAGGTATTATTATGAGTATTCCAGATCAGATTTTACTAGCCTCCAAATATAGCATTGTAAAATTGAATATTACCAGCCATTAAGCTTATTCAGCTTATTTTAAATTACCTTGCAATTCAATTACGTGGAGTTGGACGTGTCTGTCCTATTCCTGTTTGACTGATTTCGTGGGACTTAACCGAGGGCTTACACAGCTGTTTTCGCCCTGCGCTTCATCAGATACAAGTGTGTGAGACATCACATGAACTCGCATCATACCGGCACGAGAAAGTCTCCGGGCTTTACCGGGGTCACGGGGAGCCAACGTCTTGCCATCCTGCCCGAAGGGAACCGTATAAAATCCACTGCTTACCGTCAAACTATTCCCCAGCTGTGTTTCACTAATAAAAATCAGCTTTACGTGTATTATTCTAACCTTTAAAAAAAGAACGATGACATCATAACCAAGAAATGAGACCAAACAAAATGCCACTGACCTCTAGAGCAAAACTGTGATTCAATTATACTACATATATATATATATAGCATAAACTGTGGGATGGAATAGCATATGTTGAGGAATAAGGAATATATATATATATATATATATATATATATATATATATGTGTGTGTGTGTGTATGTGTTGTCTTTGTGTGGGTCTTACTCATCTGTCTCAATATATCTTATTCCTTTAAGTTTCTGTAAACGCGAAAGTTATCTTGAAGCATTTTCCACATGTTCTATCCATTTTATGAATGGAGCCTTGTGTTTGTAACGACGGCTCTTCTTCAACAGACTATAAAACTGATTCATCCTTGTTCTTGGAGCATGAAAGAATGTATGCACACTTCAAACAAGTTTCCCGCAGTTTATCGGTCATTTCCACTAAGTGAACTTGAAATTAATGTGCATGTGTGCGTGTGTGTGTGTGTGTGTGTGTGTGTGTGTGCGTGTGTGTGTGTGTGTGCGTGTGTGTGTGTGACTGAGTGCGTATGTGTGTGTGCGCATTTATTGTGACCAAAATGGGGCTGTACATTAAATTTATTACATACAGTCTGACAGTTATGCATGTGTGTGTGCATTTTTATATGTGTGTGTGTGTGTGTGTGTGTGTGTGTATCTACTATGTATCTTTTCAGACATATGAATGTTGAGAGAATGGAGTCTAATGGTGGGTGGCCTAGAGAACAGGAGAAAGTGCACAGTTTGATCCAACATTTTCACATTGACTCTGACCTCCCACACTCCATGGGGTAGTAAGCCTACATCACAACACCATGCAGAGAGGGCTCATCTGTTTCCCTCCCTTTTTTGCTTTGAAAAGTCAGACACTTGGATGAGGCTTGGTTTTCATATAAAGAAACTGGCATTAAACTAAGAGAAAGGGATTAGAATTGATAAAATAAAAAAAAAACTTGAACCACAATTATGTTCATATCATTTTAAGTCATCTCTGTATTGGATTATGAATGTGAGTGAATCTTGAATTTTCACAAAGAGTTTTTAGTGTTGCAAGGATTATAAACAATTACAGATAAACACATACTGTATGTACCAAATCTTTTATTTATTTATTTATTTATTTTTCCTAACATGTCATTCATTCATGCATTCTTTGGGTCTTAACAGAAGAATGTTACAGGCCTTGGTTCATGTCCTTTGACCTCTGTCATTGCCTCTGACTTTGAGACATTGAACAACAGTTCAACCCTGACGTAACACTCGCAGATGTGTTTCTGAGAGACTGAGATGGATATTAAAACAAGTGTCTCGCTGTGATGACATCAATCAAAGGAGACAAGTGTTGGTTTGAGTTACTGCTGCTTCAAAGTGTCAAGGTCTTAATCTGTTTTTATTTTAACATTTACATTGATGTTGAATAATAAAACCTAACATGCTACATGTTGGATACATTAAATTCCAAGGGGTTAAATGTATAGAAATCGTATCCAGTTACAAAAAAATGGCATGTTAGCACAAGACAGCAAATAGTCTCAAAGTTATAGAAGGACACATTTTCCACTTAGTTAAATATGCTGAAATCTCAGAATCTTGTTTTTCTGTCTGTCCTCCAAAACCATGCAACATGACCAGAAACAAACATTCCATGTTCTTTATGGTTTGCATTTATAACACAAGCAGGATGGAAAGGCAAAGCTTTGGTTCCATGGCATACTTAAGGTATTCACCAGCCAGTGATATTTGTACTGACTATTTCTATTATTTTGATACTGTGCATATCTGTTTTCTCTTACACCGCAAACAGCCAATCAAAAGCAGCCTGAGGAGAAATGCTTGCTCGTATGGTTACGCACTCAAACACAAACACAAACATCCATCCACATACATTCATAACGCGTGAGAGAGGTCCCTCAGAATCGTCCAACAGCGATTCTGTTTCGTTCCTCATTAAGTAGCAAATGGGGTATCAAATGAAAGACACTAGATTCTTTTGCGAAGAATTTTGCTCCAACTAAAACAAGGTATATTTTTCTCTGGCGTATTAAACAATTTCATTTTAAATCAAATGGATTTTGTAAACAGTTTAGCTCTCTCTTTGATGTCACTGTCATATTTTCAGAAAGACATCTTTTTTTTTTTCCATCAAATTGCACAGAATAATAAATGCGCACACAGAGAACATTAATATGCCAAATGAATAATTCATATAGGTTTAACCATGCTGGAGGACACGGCCAAAATGTTCCTTGGGTTTTTTTTTTTTTTTAATGAGAATGCATTTGACCCCACAGAGATTAAATTTTTAAATATTAACACGATAAAAATGAATTTGAAGAGCGTCATTGAAATATGTATTTGCGCGGGTATTTTTAGAAATGTTAGTTATACCACGAGACTGCTTCTTAACATGTTGCCATGGTGACCATGCATTGGTCACTTTATAGCCATTCAAATGCTGCTTATGCTCGTACGTCTGAACCTCAGCCTTAAAACCAAGTCGTAACCTCCATAGATGAGTCATTCTGTGATGTTCAGCACACTGGCACTGATCCAGGGTCAGTGGCATGGATTACAGGGTCACTGCACGTCAGTTTAACCGAGGATAAGAGAGAGAGGGGCCTTTAAGGAGTAAGCACAGAACATAAAAGCCTTCTGTTTAGGAGATTCCACTGGATGTGGTCAGTGTGGTAAAACTGTGGGCAATTCTTTGAGAAACCCCTGTGCCCCAGACACCCTTCTCAAGCTCTGAGTAAAGCCTAAAGGAGGATGACTCTTGTGAGGGTAGAGGAGACAGGGAAACCCCTTTTTATGTCAGCCGAGGGTGTGTGAGAAGAAGACAGGTCACTTTGTGGTAGTCATACAACAAAAGGAACTTTGAGAAAGAGTACAGTCGCTCGGGATTTTGAACTAAATGACTTACTTATTCAAAAACGGGGGCCACACACACGCGCGCGCATACACACATGCACTCGCACCCACACACACACACAAACACACGCACTCACACACACAGACACATAAAAGAAGTGGTTATCTGATGAAACATCTAATGCTAAGATGGGTACCTCTTGGCAATACCTGTCTGAGTGCTTTGCTCTGTTCATTTTTGGAAACTTAAAACAGTTCTTTTAGACCGTTGATGTTGTAAACTTCACACCCTGTTCAAAAAACATGTTTTCGTCCTCTGTTTAATACTGTACACTAAACGCTTTGTGAATATGTCCCCACGTCTCACAGCTGCCTATGCAAAAGCTGTGCCAAAATCCATTTCTGAGCTGCATTGTTGCGAGTGCCAGTCTGCATACAGTGTAGTGAGTGCAATTAAGGACATTTCCCATTCACTGAATTCATCTATGTTCCTCAAACTTCTCTGAACTAACAAAAACACTCAGCTCAGGCCTACTGCATGCTGGTTACTTTCCATTTTTTTTATTTATTTTTTTTTTGCAGTGAATTTGGTGTGAGCTGTTCCTAGTCCTGTTATAGCTCTCTCTAGTGTTGTTAGTCAAATATCCTGATCCTGGAACAGCAAAGTGCAACGCTGTTCAAAAAAAAAAAAAAATCACAGTACTACGGGGTGTCCTAAACGAGATTTGATTTTGCTAGTGTAGTGCGTTCGTGGATTCAGCTGGAAAGCTTGTCCATTAACTGAGCAGACAACATAGCAAGCTTCGAACCGCATAGCATTTCAAACCGCAAGTTAAAGCTTTGACAGTACAAGATCTAAAACTGTGGGCAATTCTGTATTCTTTAATCCAGTTGAAATAGGGGGGAGGTCTGCATGTGTTGTGGTCATGGGAACTGCTGTGTATGCCTCCAAGCTGCGTCCGTGGTAACAAGTGAGACCAGCGGGGATTCCTCTCGCTTTGCCCCAGACTCTGGTTCATCATCCGGGGAATTTTGCCAAGAAATGTCTGACAGGGCGATGAAGAGCCTTGCTGACAGTTATGAAAAGCTTTTTTTCTTTTCTCTTTCTCTCTCTGTCTGTGTGTGTGTGTGTGTGTGTGATTGTGCGTGTGCGTGTGTGTGGGGAAGGGGGGGGGGTCGTGTGTGTGTGTGTCTCTCTCTCTGTGTGTGCGTGTGTGTGTTTGTGTGTATGGGTGTGAGTGTGCGTGTGTGCATGTGCGTGTGTGTGTGTGTGTGGTGTGTGCCTCTGTGTGTGTGTGTGTGTCTGTGTGTGTGTGTGTGCCTGTGTGTGTGTAGTGTGTGTACGCGTGTGTGTGCCTGTGTGTGTGTGTGTGTGTGTCTCTCTCTCTCTCTCTCTCTCTCTCTCTCTCTTTCTCTCTGTCTTCATTATGGCTCCCTACAGCACTTCAGTCCTTAGGCTGGTTACCCGTGATGGCATTTTTCATAAGTCATGCTCCTCTTTCTTTTTTTTTCCCTCCTGTGACACCTTAGGGGATAGGTTTCTCTTATGTATGGACACAAAGAAGGGCAAAGCATCCCCCCACAACATCAGAGGGGCACTTAGATGTCACCATTGTGAGATTTCCCCTCCGAGAACTACATCAAAAGCACAGTCACTCTCTTAAAGCAGCCTGACTATCTAAGTCTGACAAATAAGGTTAGGATTCAGAGCAGTGATGCATCATCCTATATTTTAGTCTTACTGTCAAATTAGCATGATTTGCTACGCTGTAAATCACACTGTATGTTCTTGTCTTTTTCAGAGGCCCAAATAGCTTCACTTCAGTATTGTAATATGAAAAGTGACTACACAGAACACGGAGCCAAGATTACCACATTAGAGATATTGCATTGCATTTAAGAAACATAATTCTTTTTTTCATCCAGTCATGAACAGCTAGGCAGTATCTACACTTTAAACGCAGAAGGAGGTTTCTGTTAAGCTCATAGAGTCACAAAATATATCGCACCCCCCCTCCTATAACCCTCCTAAAGTGTCCTTCATTGCAATCACCCCCCCCCCCCCCCCCCCCCCCCCCACTTCTTCAAACCCACCCCCACCTAAACCCCCATCACCATTCCGGCAGCTCCAATCCCTCTCTCTCTCTCTCTCTCTCTCTCTCTCTCTCTCTCTCTCTCTCTCTCTCTCTCTCTCTCTCTCTCTCTCTCTCTCTCTCTCTCTCTCTCTCTCTCTCTCTCTCTCTCTCTCCCTCGGCGTACAGCAGCAGGCCGGGGGCTAACCAGAACCAGCTGGCTCCAGTGCCTCGCTGGGTAACTGCTTAGTCTTACCTCACACTCCCTAATTATGTGGCCCACCTCACCGGGTGCAAAGCCACTTTGGAGAACTCGGATCTTCTTACATCTTATTAATTACCTGTCTAATCTTTCTGAGCACGGTTACGAGAGAACCCAACGGCTGCCCCGTCGGGCCTGGCCGACGGAGCCGAGGGAAGGGGGAGCGCTTCGTAATCCAAACTCATCATCGCCAGTTTATACTGAATGGTCTTTCGCCCGTTGTTTGACATGTTTGTCTAGGGTTTCCATAGCTGTATGTATCAGCATTGCTGATTGAAAGCACATCACTGGTTTACCAGTAAATTGAAAAAAAAAAAAAAAGGCTTCACTCGACATAAAAGGTCAGAAAGGATAACATCAACAAATTAACTAGCTGTAAAATAAAAAAATGACGCCCTGAATTCAAGGAATTCTGTCTTAGTGGACTGAGACCATTAAATGTCAAAAGACCTACGCCCACTTCCTGGGAAAAAAAAAAGAAAGAAATTCATATATAATGGGAATGTCCACAGTATACTCGAATTGCAACTTGCATTCTAGTTATTTTTCTGTCTCTTTTTTTTTTTTTTTTTTCCTCCAGCATTTCTATTTCGTATTTTGTCTGCCAAGGTTTTCTGAAGCGTTACTAAAAAAGAGGGGAGGAACAGGGGCACCAGTTTGAAAGCATTTCTCCTGGCTGAGTGGATGTTTTTATTAAGGTTTCCATTAAACAACAGGCCTCCATTTGGAATGCAGATCCCAGGGTGGAGAACATGAAAAAGAGAACAGAAAACATGCGATGTTGCCAACATTGAAACTATTAAGGCTGTTTGGAGAGGGACACCGCACCGGGAGTAACAGCATGCGGGACTTGGCGACAAACACAAGCTCGGATTGTGGAGTGTGATAAGTGAGCAAAAGGGCCAGAGATAACCTCTCACAGAAACAGTAGCGCTGTGATGTAGCTTATCTCCTTTAGAGGTTGTCCACCTCTTTCTCTCTCTCTCCCTCTCTCTCTCTCTCTCTCTCCCTCTCTCTCTCTCTCTCTCTCACACTCTCTCTCTCTCTCGTGACAGAGTGTCGTGCACCATTTCTCCATCCCCTTTTATATGTGCTTTCTGCTCGATTAATTGTTTTCAAACTGAAAACGAAGACGATGAAAAACGCATTACATGCCTCTACAGTAGGCCAAGGTTCAGCTACGAGAGTCTTATAATGTACCATAAGTACGCCAACCGCCGTTGAGCAAACCAGAGTGTAGGATAACTGGGAGACAGACTGAGTCAAGAAATCTGCGAACATTCACTGAATGCGGTATTTAATAAAGCAATAACAAAATTGTCTCTGGGTTTTCCTCTGCAACACAATATCTATGGATTCCAGCAATGGAATTCAAATAGATACATAACCCCCTGTCCATACCAGAAAAGAAGCGTTTTTTCCCCCTTTGCAGTCCTATTTATTTACTTACAAGCACAATATACGACAGAGAGACAGACAGAGAAAGAGAGAGAGAGAGAGAGTGCTTGTATGAGTGTGTGTGTGTGTATGGGAGAAGGAGAGAGAGAGAGAGAGAGACAGAGAGAGAGAGAAAGCAGGAGAGGGAGGGTGTAAGTTTCAGGTCCCATGCATACACGAGAGGTGTGAGCAAAGGCCCTGTTCTTTTTATACTCGCTTGATCGTCAGATTGTCGGCTGAGTTAAGAGGGGCGCATTCGTTTTTTTTTGTTTTTTTTTTTATGTGCCTCATTTGGTGTGAAATGTTTTCATTGTTTTCTATTTGCAGTGAGCAGACACCCGACGAGCGGAAATGAAGGAGGCGCGTGCGACGGTGGATTTAAAGTAGAGGATGACATAACCGTACAGTGTGTCTCATTATGCTGTTTTTCACTCTCGGCAAAGCCTGTTAGCTCAATTCCACGTCTTTTACCCGCTGTCACTTAACAGGCTTAACGGATAAATAGCGCGCTATTGATTAAAAAACTCCCTTTGAAAAGATATCCGGCGTGGATAAATTAAAGATCATTTTTGCTTCGTAGGGGGTTTTGTTGAATTGTTTGATGATGACTTGTGGGTGATTTTTTAGTCATGTCAGGGACTTTGCTTAACCTCAGTGCATTTTCATCTCCTCTTATCTGTCTTAAAATCTGTTTTTTCTCTTCGGGTGAATACAAGAGTAAAAGAAAGGGAGTCAAATCTTTCCCCATAGCCGCCAATTAAATGTCCACATGACTGATGTTTACAGATCACCTTTTGAACAACTGTATAGCTTGCACTAAGCTAAAGCTATCATCTAAAGCTATATTTGTTGACCATATTTCACCCTATAGAGGTTGAACTCTTTTCACCCATAGTGGTCAGGCTTACTTATGCCTGGGTCTTGGAAACTGATCCCAATCTAAGCAGATTTTGAACCTCAACTTCGAGAATTCATGTTTCCATCTGCTGGCTGGATTGGGTACTTTCGGTCACTGCATTTCTGTGTATAGGTATTAAGGGACCACTCTCAAATAGGTAACTGAGATTGAATGGATTATTAAAGATATAAGACAAAATAAGGAAGTATAGATATTAACGTTTCATCCTACTAATATCAGATGGTTCAACAAGCATCATCCGACACTATAAAAACAATGATTAGGCAGAATTACTATGTATGTAAGCACTGAACTTCTCATTGATGTTCTCACTGCGGGGGGTAAACGTATCTGAGAGGGCAACACGGACCGGGGCAAAAAGACACTTCCCCTCCCCTACTCAACTTCTCAGCGTTACTATGTTTAGCCTTAAAATACCAGTCTTTCTGTTTGTAATAACGGACATACAGCTGTCTGCATCCTTCACAGTCCCCTTCAACTATCAACACACGACTGTCCGGACACATACATTAAAGTCTTCACAGTGCCCAAATGTTGCCATCAGCGTCTTGCACGTGCGGAACACTGATTTACCACAACGAACCCATTCTGTGGGAATCAGACGATGTAAAATGCACAATGGTAATTTACAGCATATTTCATGTAAATAACTCTAAAAAGCAGTAACAGCAAACTGTTGAGCAAACGGTTTTAGTTTGACATTGTGCCATGTATGACGAAAATGACGTTGATGCCAGTACTCCAGGACAGTTGTGCGATCTGATTCATACTTCATCTGAATCGCCACTCGTCCAACCACTAACCCTCGAGGAAACAAAGCATCATCTTCTTCCTAGGTTCAGTACTGATCAGTTGCTATGTTACGCAAGATACTGTCTTGAAGGCAAAGTTAAACCCGCTGCGAATAGAATCAAAGAGACCACTCTTTGGAATAAGTAGGCTAGGCAGTGCTGACACACATAGCAAGTAATTCACAAATAAAAAGGATAAACTGATCCCTGTCCCACTGTTATCACTAGGTTTACACAAACACACTGTGCTACACTTCGCACGAAGCGGAGCAAAGCAGAGGCGAACCACTGCGCCAGGACAGTGGATTGATGCGGTGCGTCCACAGCGCACGCTGTAGAACGTCTGTACGGAAATTAAACTTCTGTGTTTCACTTTCGATGTTCGATGTACCCCGTTAACAGCATCACTAACTCCTAGAAACACACACGTTTTCGTCAAATTATAATTTATATTGCCTTTACCTGGCGGACAGTTGCACTCAGGTGGGACTTCACGGGCAGTCCTTATCCGTGCCAAATGTTCGTAGGACCGCTGTCAAATCATTAAAAGAAATCAGCATGAACTCAAACGGGCGTTCTTGCACGCGAGACATTGCAATATGTTGCATGGTAACTTTCTTAATTTAAAAAACGCGAAAATTAATAATAATAATAACAATAATAATAATAATAATAATAATAATAATAATCACAATAATCACAATGTTAATAACACAATGTTTTTGAGAGACTCACATGTGAAAGCAGTTCATCCACTCTCTCCTGTATCATTGAATTAAACTGATCCATGGAACAGCCAGGGAAGCGATGAAACTGATGCCCGCCACTTCCAGTTTCCAAATCCACTACTCTGTCTTTAATCTCACCATTCTGAACACTCAGCAAAACGCAAAATGCGACGGACACAATCGATAATACAAACGAGATAACATTCAAGATTGTTCTGAAGCAGTACCGCCGCTTACAGTACCCATGTTCGCTTTCCATTTTTGCAGCGCACTTTGGGTCTTCTTTTGCTTCTAAAACCTTCATGTCTATTTCTAAACCTCTCACTATGCTACGCCAGTCTACATGCGGCACCTGATAAAGAATAGTTGAAATTCTGTCACCAAATCTCTCTTATACCGTTGCGTCCGACGCTGACTCGAGAGCGACGCCAATGCCAGTTTACAGAGACTTGGTCCAGCAGAAGCACGCTTCCTAACCATGGACCACTACTCCTGTTCAATGAACTCTCGCGCAGCCTAATTAACCTAGGAGTGATATCACGGAGCTGCACCTGGAAAGTTCTTTCACCTATGAAAAAATAATGCTAGGTGCTTACAAGATAGCTAAGTGCAACGTACCAATACTGTGTTGGTTGTACAGTGAGACCTCAAACCGTACGCAACTAGGAAATGCTTTTTGCGCCCCGAATTGGCTAAAGCGCAGCACATTCCACGCGGTCCGCTCAGCAACACGCCTCCAAATTCGAACGGTCCTCTGTGATTATCGTAATTTATTGACACGCTCTTTTCGTTCTCCTCATTAGCGACCATATAATTCAAATCCCACAAGTTAGCTACATCAGATCCGCTCTGAGTATGTTATAAGTAAAAAGTCTCACAGAACGAAAAAAGGGAGCATGCAATTTCGCGAGTTTTGAGGGATGATTACAAGTATAAAGACTTTTACACATTTAGTCGAATTTTATAAGCATTTTCAATTACTAATAGTTTCAGAGTTGCTTTAAAGCAATAATGACTTGCTTTTCGTAGTTATGATTAAACTACTGTAGAGTTCCTTTTTGTCCATGCAGTTTCTCTCTGTGTGTCAGGGTAAGCAGAAAAGGTTATAGCATCTCAAGGCAAAACCAAGACAGACACGGTAAAGTTTATTTCAAACGTGCTTTGGTCGCATGGCAAACTCGTTTGTGGAAGACAAAATTATGGGGTTTTCTGCTTTGAGGCAGAGCTGTGTCCCCGCAGGCTACACATGTGTAATTCCACACAGTAAACTCCATGGGTGAAACCGCATTGATCTGGCGTTCACGGCTAAATGGACCCCATGTGGAGATGCCGTGGTCGTCTTGCCTTTCCGCCGCCAGACATGCGGCTGTGGGGACGTCTAACCCCTGCATTTGTAGCCTGGTCAGTATGGGTGTCAGGGCCACGTGGAGGTTATCTTTGAATCTGAAAAACAAGATATATGTGAGCAATGAAGGTCTCTCAAACAGGTAAACTGACAAACAAATGGAAAACGAATGGGTATGCTGGCTTGCAAAGGGAAAAGGACAAGTTGCACTACGCGCCATGGCCGCATCACGGCGCGTTTGAATGAAAACGATTGGATTAGGCTATGCTCGCTAGCAGGCAGATCGTTAGGAATTAACTGCTTATGGTATCTTATATGCCTTCAGCAAACTGAAAATAGAAAGAGCAATGAAGTATCACATAAGACATTTAGGTTTATATGATTGCACACTGCAGAATAAACATGCATATAGAGACGCTGTTCCCACAAGTTGTCTCAATATGTTGTTTAACATAGCCAGTCTGCAATTTGACTTTGTAAACTGGTAATTGGATGTATTCTCAGCCTTCAGTTCATCACACAAGCCTCATGAGAGTGATGTAAGAAGTGGTCCCAGGTCTTGCATTCTTTCAGTTCTAGGTCTACAGCACAATCTAGTGACAGAACAGAGCCTTACTGGAGACTTAACACTGATTGTGAGTAGAATGGAAAACCATGTAATGCATTTCATTGTAAGTGATAGTTAGACTAAGTTCCAACATGTTTCCTTTTTACAAAAAGCTGATTTGACGACATTGCTGCACAACCCAGTAAAATTTTAAATGCATTCAGACTTTGAACCACAAAATAAACATGATGGGGACAAGATGATAGGTTGGAGATGGAGATATTTACTCAGCGGCTAGTTTATTAGATACACCATCCTGTTCACTGTAACGAATCACTTCCTCACAGAGTGACTGACATGGCTGTGGTCTGCTATATAAAGCAAACTCAGAAAAACTGAGGAATCCAGTTTCTGTAACTGAACTTTGGAATGGGCAAAATGACTGATTCTGATATGACCACTAGTGCTAGACTACTGGACAGTAGTATAAAACATGTATAGTACCTGAATGATTCAGTGAACATGACAGTGAATTCACTTTATTTAACTGGCACAAATAAATTGCACTAACCCTATGTTTCGGTTTATTAGAGCATCTTTAGGATAAGATGGAACAGGCTGTCCACAACAGGACTGTTCTGACATTCAGTCTGTAGTAAGATGCCATGGTGACCGCAGGAATCAGCCTCACTTTGGATTTTTTTTTCTCTAGAATCTGTTCCCTGAAAAATTCAGGTTCTTTTGGAAGTGAAATGAAGTCTAACCTGGGGTTAGATGGCTACATATGATAAAACCGGCTCCAGAGCGTAAGTACACAGCCCCTCCTATGAATGTTTACTTCTTGTCCAGTATTAAAAACTGCAAATGTTAACATCACAAGTAATACATTTCATCAGATTAGGTTAGAAGGCATGATATGTCTAGTGAGTTTTTACATTTTGTATCCTACATGCAGACTGTGACCTCTAGTGGTGTAAAATCTTCCTATCAGTTATATATCGCTGTGGTCATTACTTTTCATCGATTTATCTTTAATTCAATGAAAAATGGCTGTTTTGTGGGAAAGTATAGATAATACAAATTATTTCTTGAGCAAGCAGTGTTTCTCATTCACCGATAGCAGTGCATTTAAGCAGAAAATATTTTTATTAGTCCGCTGAGAGACAGATAATTCATGTAGATCACTGAATGACGTTCTCAGAGAACGAATGACGTTCTCAATCAATTATGACTCAACATGTCGTCTTAGAGGTTTTAAAATACGTGAAAGGAGTCTTAAACTTTTTGAAAGATTCACGTAGCATGTCTACAGAGTTGGACTTCGTGTATAAATACATGAGTATGATTTTATGCCCCTTTAACACATTTTTACAGCACGCGCAAGGTTGGTGGAGTGACAGAGAGAAGTACGTCAGTTCTTTAGTAGTGCTGTACAAGACGTCTATTCCAGCTTTTCCCAATCCTCATGCTCCCTTAACTGTGGACTAAAACTGTATTTACACAAAGTGTCCACTAGCTGGCGCCCCTCTCCTTTGTTACACATTTCCACAAACACTGTTGTTCTGTTTACGTACTGTTGCAAGATTTTTTATTTTTATTTTCTCAGATGGCCAAAGCAATGCTTTTACCATAGATTCTTAGTCTAAATAAAATTCTAGACAAGCTATCCTGGAGTGCTGTAATGTCCTAATTTTGAAATTCAACTCCGACAAGCTGTATGTAGTGTAAAGACATCTCTGCTTTGTTTATCAGCACGATGTAATTACACAGTAACAGAATTCCTCTTATACATCACGAAAGCCAGACATCAAGTCGATCTTTATCTCTCTCTCTCTCTCTTTCTGTGATTTACTGCCCGTTATTTTACAATTCAGATATCAGTTTTATCACTTTGTTCATCTCATTGTGTAGCCTAGTGAAATATGATACAGATACAGTATATGAGAGAGAGAGCACAGAGTACGACAGTAGAGAGGATTCTCTTCTTATCACCTCCTGCAGTGAGGAGAGAATGGTCTACTCTTTGGCGTTCGGTCAAAGAACAGCTTTTTCAGGTCACAAACACCTTAAGATGCTATAACGGGTGGACGGCAAAAAAAATTACACTGAGTCCTTCAAGGTCGCACAAGGTCACTCCACGACGAGTCACGAAAGACCCGATTTATTTATGTCACAATAGTGCCATTGCATACATAAGATTTACTCCCTCTACTTTATATTTATGAAATACCGTGCAACTCAGAGGTCTTCATACACCTCTCTTCAAACACATCTGGCATACACCTTTGACCTGAATGTCTAAAACACTTCATTTTCTCTGAGAAAAGGAGATATCTGCTGAGTTATCTGCTGTAGATGTTACCGAAATGAGTAATACAAAATGCTACCCAAATAGGGTTGGAAATAAATAAAATCAATTGCTTGTTGTACATTAGCCATCCGAAAATGTCGGAAGATTTTGAAGTATTTTTTTAACGCTCACCGTTTCGAATTTTTGTTTTATCTTTAAAATGAGAACATATTCAAACAAAATATCATCAGTGTAATCTGAGAGAAAAGAACAGATGGGAAGGGAGAGAGAAACTCGGACACGGTTGGAATTTTTTTTAAATTAAAAAAAAAAACAACTTCTTTTATGGGAACCCATAAGTCAATGTCAGATTATTGGTAGGAAAGATGTAAAGTTGTGAGTCACTACAGTCAATGTGAACCAGAATATTATTTCACCAGCATAAAATCATTTATTGAATCTTGAGGTTATATTTCTTAAAAAAAAAAAAAGAACACTCTGGTTACTCTTACAGTCCAAACCATTGTAATTTTTTTCAATATTGGGTTTAGATTGTTATCCAAGATCTTGTCCTGACATCTGGTTATACACAGTGAACAAGAAAAGAACGAGGGAAGGTGAAGAAGTGATTTGAAAAAATATTACCAACCTTTCACCAAAATGAGAAAAAGAGAACAAAAGAATTTTGTCATCAGTTTAATTATGAGTCACGCGAACATTCAGGAAAACTGTTTGCATGGTTACATCTAACCATCAGTATTGGACTACACTGAACCTTCGGGTACGTATGTGTAATTTCTCCATCAGACACAGCCCTTGTAACACTATCCTTTGAGGTTTGTTTTATTGAACCCTGAAAACACTGTAACACAGCTGTTTGGTCACTGTGTTTTCATTCTCCATTTAGTTCAAACTGATTTTTTTTTTAATTGCAATTCCAGGAAAGCAATCACTTTAAAAAAAAAAACAGTGGTTTATCAAAAAAGGTGCTTCGTCAACATGAGTGTCAAACATATTCTCTATCTGCTATTCTTATAATATTATATTAAGGTAACCACGCAAAATGAATTACGGTTGAAGTTTGATTTGATCGTGGAAACGTTCAATGGAGCGAGTTACTGATATACAGAGAACATCACAAATGTTATGTACTGTTGGTTTTATAGCTGAGGTCTGAATGGACAAGGGAAGGACTAAACTGATTCAAAATAATCTTTAATAAATATACAGGCGCAGATTAAGACCAGACCAGATTCGCAGTTCCTTGCCAACAATATTTTCAGTGTCAATAAGACCCATTTAGACCATTACAGCTCTGGTTTGTTTCAACATACACATTTATGCTAATGACTCCTTTAGTCACGTCAGGGCCCTTTCATACCGTGTTACGCCCGACCTGTTCTGTTTAGACAAAGCTCCAAGAAAGGGCCCGTCTGTCTCTGGGTCAGCAGCCCGCTTTCACTGAGCCGAACTGGGATTAGTGGTGCAACTGTTTATGCTGGCAGAGGTGAAGATATTCACAGCTATATTCTTGGGTGCTGTTGCTGACAACCAGACAGAGATCCGGTAATTATGATAAAATTGAAGATGACTCACCGCTGTGGACCACTGTTTACAGAATACAGCTGCCTAAACACTAAACAGAGGAAATTAGAAAAAAGACTTTTCATGTTTGAATAGATTGAGCAAGAGACTGTGAGAGAGAGAGAGAGAGAGAGAGAGAGAGAGAGGAATAGAGACAGAAATAGAGAGAGAAATGTTTGTATATAGGTGTGCATGTTCGTGTGAGTGTCTGTCTCTGCGTGTGAGTTTCTGTGTTTCTGTGCGTGTCTGTGTCTCTGTGTGTGTGTGTGTGTTTGTGTGTGTGTGTGTGTGTGTGTGTGTCTGTATCTGCGTCTGTGTGTGTCTGTGTGTGTGAGAATGAGTGCGCGCTGGAATTATTTGGGCACCTAGACAGACAATCTCTTTGTTTTGGATGTATTAACTCTAGTTAGCTCCGGGGATGTTTAAGTGCCAAAAATAACGTGGGAAGCGAGCCCTTACTCTTGTGCTTTTTCTGCGGGATTTGCCTCTGCAGCTGCTCTGGCGCATGCTGCCCTCCACTTGCCACTGTCACAGGATCTTGACCCTGTTTAACGACCAAATCAGAGAGAGAGATATTTCATAAACATAACTCTTCTTCAGAACTTTACGCCGGGGTGATGTGCTAGCCGCGTCGCTAATGCGGTGACTTTTTGTCTTAAAAGGGTAGAGCTAATGGGGTGAGGTCGCACGGTAGCTCAAAAAAAAGGGAAGAAAAAGAAAGATGGGTTTTTTTAATTCTTTTTTTTTTTTACAAGAAACCTCTGAAGCGTGTTATAGGACCCTAAACCAGGTGCTGGAAGGCAAGAGAAAGGGACGGTGACAGAGAACAGAGGGTAGGTATAGGAACAAAAGAACAGAAGAGCAGAGGCGGCTTCGGGAACAGTTGAATTTTCCTTTTTCGT